>NC_044311.2:20272932-20573401 GCF_007474595.2 Lynx canadensis | reverse complement strand
TCAGAGTCATTCAATGTGAGAAAGATTCATCTGGTCATTGCTTGCTCTAAAGATGGAAGGGAGTCATGAGCAAAGGAAACAGGGTGACCTCTAGAATCTGGAAAAGAAAGGCAAGGAACTGAATTCTCCCCTGGAGCCTCTAGAAAGAACATAACCCTGCCAACACCTTGCTTATAGCACAGTGAGGCCCATTTCTGACTTCCCATCCAGAACTGTAAAATCACGCATTTATGTTTTAAACCACTGTTTGCCATGGTTTGTTACAGCAGCAATAGAAGATAAATGCAGTAACCATCTAGTGAGTGGTCAAGTCTGCAGTTGTGTGATTATGGCCCAGACTGATTAGTCTAACTTCTCCAAATACCTTGGCCATTTTCCTTGGACCACATGTCATGTACATACCTGAAAACAAAACTGTGAGAACGAGAAGCAACTGTCCCCAATAAATACATACTGATTTCTGTATCACCTTGAAACTTCATTAGCAAAATAAATTGCTATTCTCTCATCAAGAAAATAAAACGAGATTACATTTTATAAAACAAGATGACATTTTATAAGAAGAACTATTATGTTAATGTTAATGCATACCCAGTAGTAATTCTAAAGACTCCAAATATGACTTTGATAGCCATCTACAGAATTAGGAACATTCAAAACAGAAACAAAAACAAAAACAAAACAACAAAAAAAGGAACATTTGTCTTTAACTTGTGAGTGACCCATAGCTGGAGAGAACCAACTAAAGACCGAGCCTGGATGTGGCAGATGGTTTTCTTAAATTTAGTAGGAGATTGGGTTCAACAAGCTTGAAGTGTCTTTCTGATTCCCAGTTTACAGGAAGTTTACTTAACACAGAGGAAAATATTGACAGTGAAATTGTTGGCAGGAGGAGATATTGAAATAGCCCCCATTAGATGTAAGAAGCTGACAATGTGGCTCCTGGGAGACTTTTATATCATTATCTGATCAGTTCCAAAGTGAAATATCGATACAATTTAAGAAGGAAAGAAATCGAGAAAGAGCCACTTAAAATAGCAATTACAGAACTATATGATTGCTTGTTAAACGTTTAGAAATGATCAAAATTGCAACTTTTGAGTTCAGAACTCTAATTTACAAGTCGAGAGGACTCTTTCTTCCTTTTGTTTTTTTTCTTTCTTTTCTTTCTTTCCTTCCTTTCTTTCTTTCTTTCTTTCTTTCTTTCTTCTTTCTTTTCTTTCTTTCTTTCTTTCTTTCAACAGTTGGAGGAGATTATTATATAACCTTTATCAGTTGAAAAGATTTTCTGTTATTAAATTAAACTATGGCAAATGTCTTAAAATTCAAATCCAATCAAAGCACTCAGTATTTAAAAACAAACAACAAAAAACAAAAACCCCTAAACCACTCTTTAAGTAAAATGCCATATGTCTAGTATACCCTTTTTTTATATCTACAAATACCATTCAGGTGCTATGCTGGCAATCTACTGTTTTCTAAGCCAACAGAAGAAATATTAAAACTACCTGATGATTTTACTATGAGTTCATAAGAGTAGCAATCCTTAAACAAAATGAAACATCCTCACAGAAGAAAAAGATGCTTTATTACTGTCACGTCTATTTTCTGTGCCTGATTACTCTGTATGCTCTTCTCACCATCAGAGCCCCTACAGGACCCACTTGCCTAGAAAGATGAAATTTTCGAAAGCCTAACATTCTCTAGAATCCAGATCCATTTGGTCATCTCCACACCGCACATCAATTTAGGGCAAGATAATGCCAGCTTAGAGGAGTTACTTTACCATCCTCTGTTTGCCCATAGTATCAAAAAGTATTCTATTCCTAGTCCTTCTAACCAACATTCCTTCTCTTTTCTGTATCTTTCAGCACCAACTCCACACCAAAGCAGCAGGCAGTATTTTTCACACTGGCCACAGGCCAAAATTAGCTTCACTGTGATGAATCCAGAGATTTTCTGACCCTTAGAAAGGTATGGAAAGTACGAATAATTCTCTGTGAATAATTTGCAAAGCACTGGTCAGGTCTACAAATGTCTCCTTTCTATCATGTTTTCCACGTAAGTTTTATTCATCAGGGGCTCGAGTGCTTTGAGGTCTTTTAGACTCCCTATTAAAATGCTAATACTTCTGGGGTTATAACTTAAGAGCTCTATCACAAATATCATCAAGGACACAAGAGCTGATCTGGAATTGGGAACCACCAAGGCAGGTAAAAAAATTTACAAAGCAAAATGTTGGCCTCGAGATTCAATTTGGGACCTATCTTACTTCAGAGGAATAGTTTATTAAAAGTCTCGTTGGTCCTAAATTTGACTATTCTCCAAAGGGAAGTGTATTACCTAAAGTTAGCATTCCCAAGAGAGTATAAAATACCATTAAAGTGCAAGTACAAAATATTGTATATGTGTGATGTTCCCATAGTAAGCAACCAAAAATAATACAATAAACTCCGAAATTAAAGGATGTAAGGAGTTAAAAATATTATCTTTGAATTTTGACATGCTCAGTTACTGAAGAAAAATGTTTAAGGAATCTCTTCTGCAAGATTAGAACAGCATAATACATTTTTTCAGTGAATACTAAATGGTAAACTTACATCAGAATTAAATCTCAACTGGCAAATGTTGCATGATATGATTTGCTTTCTTCGATGAGGAAGAGGAACCCCGAATGTATGATTTATTACAGCTTTCTGAATCGGGTCCATCTGTAATGAGAAAGAAAATACAACAAATAGAAATAAAGCTTGTCAGTTCCATTGGAATGTTGCCTATTTCATTAAAGAGCCAATCTGTACAGCTTGAATCTACTGCTCACATTATAAAAAACATTTTTATTCTAAGAAACAGCATTTCTACTTTCTTGGAAAATAGACAATAAGCTCGAAGCTCAGTATGATAAGAAAATGATAAATGTACCCATTAGAGTTTGCATACTAACTGTTTTTCTCATTTACGATCAACAATTGTCTCAGTTTGATAAACCTAAATATAATTAAAGGTTTATCAAAACTCAAGTTATTGCAAATGCCAGCAATCTTACACAGTAGTGTGTCTATGCCATTGCCCCAAATGGACTTGTGAATAGACGTGGTCAGATGAACAGTTCTGAAAATAAATTATGCACCATAATCCAACATTAACCTTATGCTTTGTTCGGTACCTTTTCTATGTTAAGAATGTAGTATATAAATCCTACTTTCTAAGAATTCAAATGTATAGAGCTATCAATTCACTCAACAATCATTTATTGACCATTTAGTATAGATTGCTATTCTATGAACTTATTATTTGAGGTTCAGACAGTCTAGACCAGATTAGTTATCTTTCTCCATCCCATATTCTCAGGATAGGTCAAGTGCAACCAAACACACAGTATCAGCAATCCAGCTCTAATAAAACTCATCAGCTTTGTCCTACAGTCTACATCAGTGGTTCTCAACTGTTGGAGTGAGATAAAAATTTTGATCTGCTTAATACTTTTCAACGTTTATTTATTTTTGGGACAGAGAAGACAGAGCATGAACGGAGGAGGGGCAGAGAGAGAGGGAGACACAGAATCGGAAACAGGGTCCAGGCTCTGAGTCATCAGCCCAGAGCCTGACGCGGGGCTCGAACTCACGGACCGCGAGATCGTGACCTGGCTGAAGTCGGACGCTTAACCGACTGCGCCACCCAGGCGCCCCAGATCTGCTTAATACTTGTGCAACCTCTTTGCTTATCTGTGTCTCCCTAAGGTGGTGATGAGTTTTAACAGTAATAACATGTGAAATTTATTTAGCACAATCAGTGCTAAGCACATTACGAAGTCAATAAATGTTGGCTATTATATTTTCTCTATCACAACACATGTGAAGATCAAAATTAACTTGAGTCTCACACTCCTATGGTCATTGTTGGCACACTACTAATTTCTCACATGACCAAGAAACATTTCGAAATAAACGTTACGCATACAGCCATTACTTCTGTTGAATGCCTGCAAACTTTAGAACTCTTAACTCTCATCAATATAAAGTTCTTATGATCGTCTCACAATGGATTAAGATGGCTTAGAAATGATTTGACATATACCACAAAGCTAAGAATGTGTCTGTGAAATGATGCTCTAATATTCAGCTTCTGTGATACGTTGTAGTTTGTTGACTGCCCTAAACAAGTCACTGACAAATTCCACGTCCTTTTGTGTATTTCAGATTATCAAAACCAGCTCACTCATAGGCTGTCTTCACAGGTAAGTAGGAGGAAGCTTCTGTCTATATAGTCACAATTCCCACTAGGCTATCTAGGCATCCTTAATGTACAGAAAAAATAATAGCACTCAGCATTTATTAAGTGCCTTCTATGAGCTAAGTAATAGGCTAGGCGGTTTATATATTAAACAGTTACAACGATTAAGAATAACTTAAGGTTTATCTTGATAAAAGGTTTATCTTGACCATTTTGGGGTCACCGGGGTGGTTCATTTGGTTAAGCATCCAACTCTTCATATTGGCTCAGGTTGTGATCTCATGGTCATGTGCTCAGTGCAGTGCCTGCTTGGGATTCTCTCTCTCCCTCTCTCTCTGCCCCTTTTCCGATCTCTCTCTCTCTCCCTCTCTCTCTCTCACACACACACACACACACACACACTCTCTCTCTCTCTCTCTCTCTGTCTCTCAAATCAATAAACATTAAAAAATATATACTTTATTTAAAAAATGTCATAACTTTTATCTTCCATCATCACTTTCCTTTTTTTATCTGATGTTCATCCTTTCCCATATTCTGGAGGAAACTCAGCTACCCCATGATTTTTCTGGTCATTTCCAGAAATTGTTTAAATTCTAGGATCCCCTCTCTCCTTATTAATGAATTCTATCATACTTTTTTTTTCATATCATACTTTCTTTTTAACCAGTTTTATTTTAGGTATAATTTACATATAATAAACTTTAGCAACGTTAAGTGTAGAATTTGATGGGGTTTGGCAAATACGTAAAACTAGTATTATCACATAGAACATTTCTATGACCTGGAAAAGTTTCCTCCTGCCTCTGTGTGGTCAATAATGACTCCTACTCCCCACCTCTGAAATCACTGGTCTGTTATCTGTTCTTTTTGCTGTTTCTTGAAGTTCATCCAAAGGGAATCATACAGCATGTGTTTTTTTTTGTGCTTGACGGCATTTTCTTTTTTTTTTTTTTTTTTTTTTGAGAGACAGCACGCATGAATCTTAAGTAGGTTCCACATCCAGCACGGAGCCGGGCATGAGGCTTGATCTTACGACCATGAGATCATGACCTGAGCCTAACTCAAGACTTGGGCACTGAGCCAACTGAGCCACCCAGGCACCCTTCCCGACAGCTTTCATTCAGTGTGATGCTTTTAAGATTCATCCATGTTGTGGCACGCATCAGTAGCTTATTCCTTTTATTGCTGAGCAGTATTCCTTTTACACGGACGTGCCACAATGTCTTTATGCATCCGTCAGCTGATGAACATGGGAATTGTTTCCAGTTAATTCTTATTATCTTTTCGAGTCTTAACACACAGTCTAAAGTACATTCCTACATTCAGTTCCGTGTCTTAATCTACACATTAAAAATCAATTTAAAACTACAGTCTCTTTCGGGGCACCACGGTGACACGGTTGGTTAAGTGTCTGACTCATGGTCTCAGCTCAGGTCATGATCTCATGGGTTCATGAGCTCGAGCCCCGCATTGGGCTGTGCATTGATGGCCTGGAGCCTGCTTGGGATTCTGTCTCTCATTCTCTCTACCCGTCCTCCCACTTGTGCTCTCTCTCTCAGAATAAATAAACTTAAGAAAAAAATAAGGCTACTCTCTCTTTCTTCGTTTAGACCTACAAACGGTATAAGTTCTTTTTTCTCTCCCTCTCTATACACACACACACATGAACACACACATATATGTACATATACACACACATATATTTTGTTCTTCAGGTCCCCTACCCCAGCTAATCTTCCAAACCTTCCTCACCCCCATTTCATCCTCCTTTCCTCAGAGCCTAAAGGGAAAATGCACAGAGTTTGACAAGCCAGAAGCCACACAAATGTGTGAATCTGGCTGCTTCAACAGCCATCATTCTGTGTCCCAGGATCACTTTTATACTTGTTTAAACATGCCATCGCAAGGCTTCTCTGACAGCAATCACAGAGAACACTTGGGGATGATTTCCCTTTCAGCCCAACACCTCAGGAAAAATTAAAAGCGGAAAGAGGTTGCTGACTTAGAGGTAGCTGTTTTATCATATGCTACTGCATCTGTTTGGTACATAAATGGGGCCCATTTCCATCTGGGGATAAGGTGAATTATGCCTAGAATCCATTTAGGAGTACTGAAGTCCCCTTAGAAGGATACTATAATATAAAAAAATATGGGGCGCCTGGGTGGCTCAGTCGGTTGAGCGTCCAGCTTCGGCTCAGGTCACGATCTCATACTCCGTGAGTTCCAGCCCCTCCTAGGGCTCTGTGCTGACAGCTCGGAGCCTGGAGCCCGCTTCAGATTCTGTGTCTCTCTCTCTCTCTCTCTCTCTCTCTCTCTGCCCTCCCCGCTCATGCACGCGCTCGTGCTCTCTCTCTCTCTCTCTGTCAAAATAAATAAATAAACATTTAAAAAAATAAATTACACATTTATATTAAAGATGCTCTCTGAAAATGAATAGTGCTGAATTTTTATCATATAATGGTGAACAGCATATTATTTTGGTCTTTCAAGTAACACTGGGGAAGCAGTGACCACATTCCATCCAAATTTGTGTAGGAGGTGTTTTGGAACTAGACATTTAATGTGAATGTGGCAGATTCTCTAGATTTAATTCTTTTGTTTGAATTGAATGATGTTCTGATCACTGTGACTGTAAAATCAAATTTCAAAATGCAAAGTAGAATCTTCTTCAGAGACAATTTTATTTCCCAGTATACTTAAAAAAAAAAAACAAAAAAAACTCCACCTCACTGAATTATTTTCAACGGTGGATTTCACAAACTATAGTTATATCAACAAAAGTAATTACCTTTATCATTTTAGAAATCCAATGCAACAAAACGGTGAGTTTAATGCCTTTATTAATGAGCATGAATCCTATTCACCTCTCTAATATATACACCTTTAAGTAAAACCGTCTGTAACAAGGAATCATGAAAGGGTAAAATCTAAATAATAAATAATAATCGGTTCTATTGTTAGTTAATTAAATGATACCATGGGGCACCTGTGTGGCTCAGCCGGTTGGGCGTCTGACTTCAGCTCAGGTCATGATCTCGAGGTTCATGGGTTTGAGCCCCGCTTCCGGCTCTGTGCTGACAGCTCAGAGCCTGGAGCCTGTGTCAGATTCTGTGTCTCCCTCTCTCTCTGCCCCTCCCCTGCTCATGCTCTGTCTCTCTCTCTCTCTCAAAATAAACGTTAAAAAAATTTTTTTAAATTAATAAATGATACCACATGTTATGTAAAAGTCGCATCTATTATCAACAAGCCACTTCAATCATTTTGTCTAAATATACCATTATTCATCATTATAATCAAACATTTTGTTTAACAGGAAGCCTTATGTGTTGGTTCCCCCTCCCCACCATAGGTTGTGATCCGTCAAAACAATGACACTTTATTGTGTGCATGCATTTTATCATGAGTTTTTCTACAAAATCAGTCTCAAGAGACGCCAATGTGTATAGACAAGAAAAGGGGTTCTTGGGTCAAATAAACTGCAGGAAACCTCAGTGCTACAGCCTAGACATTCACAGTGCCCAATAAAATTAAATTCTCTGAGATAACCTACAATAAAAATCTGTTTTAAATAAGTAATTTCTAAAATAATGTAACCAAAACTTTTGTTTTCTTTGTTTTTAAATTTAACGTCCTTGTTTAGTGCATACAGTTAAGAAAATAATGACCTGGGAATAAAATCACCATAAAATACAAATGAAAACATAAAGCAAAAAGTAAACCAAAAATGTAACAAGAAATCAGATCCGTAAAAGCTTCAATACATTTCACTTAACTCATGCAGCACTGAATTAAAACTAAATTAAATGGTAAACTCTACATGATATTTTCATACATATTTATCTAATGTCTAAAGTGGGATATTTTGATGGCTAAAATTTTCCAAACACATTATCCAACCCCCCAAACAAGCAAAAGTGAAGAATGATACAGTACCTATTCATATGTGTACCCAAACTCTAGCCTAAAATTCAATTTCAAACTCTGCTAGGGCCTTACTTAAAGCCAAATGAATATGTTTTTCTTCATTTTAGGCTTAAGGATCTTTGCATTTCTATCTCAGGTCTTACTTTTCCCTCCCCTCCCCTCTGGGCATTCTGCTAAATCGATTCGTAAATGAGCATAGAAGGGACAGCCACTGCTCAAGATTCCCTTCTCTAAAATGCCTGTTGTATTTTCTGAGGATGGGGGTTAGCCCTGAGTTTATATTCTCTGCTTTAAAGACTTCCTCTCTTTCTTTTCCTATTATTATTGTGGCTTTCGGTTTTAAAATCAAAGAACAAAAACGCAAATGCCAGAAAGTTTAGAAGTTCAGAAATATAAAGTTTGTCTCTTCCACCTGATATTTCTATGTAACAATGACTGGTAACAATAACTCTAAAGGTGATGCTCACAGGCATTTACTGTGTATTTTTATGTTTATGAGCGCCATTTTTATCCTAACAACTTACTATAAGCTCTCATTGCCCCGTGCCTAATATCACACAACTACTAAGAGGCATAGCCAGCTAAGACATACATCTCACTCTGCCCTGCTGTCTCTGGCAGGAACTGACATCAAGCTTTGTGATGTCCTTTGTCCTGGATGTTTGTGACTCTGTAGTATTAGGTGACACTGGGCTGAGGTCCTAGTGGATTTGTTATGTCAACTATGATTAACAAAATTTGAGCTTATATCACTTCCATTCACATATTAGAAAGCACTAATAAAAAAATCCTAATTATCCTAATCCTGCAACAAACTTGTTCATTTGTAAAATTTGCGATGTTGACCTTCTGCTTTCACTTTTTAAAATGTTTTGATTTTTTTTTTTTTTTTTTTTTTTGAAAGAGAGAGAGAGAGAGAGTGCAGGGTAGGGGTAGAGAGAGAAGGGGACAGAGGATCCGAAGCAGGCTCTGTGCTGGACAGACTGACAGCAGCAAGTCCCATGTGGGGCTCCAACTCATGAACTGGGAGAAAATGACCTTAGCCAAAGTAGGAAGCTCAGCCAACTGAGCCACCGAGGCACTGCTTTACTTTTTTTTTTTTAATGTTTATTTATTTTTGAGAGAGAAACAGTGTGAGCGGGGGAGGGGCAAGAGAGAGGGAGACATAGAATCCAAAGCAGGCTCCAGGCTCTGAGCTGTGAGCACAGAGCCCCACACAGGGCTCAAACTCACGAACCAGGAGATCAAGACCAGAACTGAAGTCAGATGCTTAAGTCACTGAGCCACCCTGCCCACCTCCCTGCTTTAACTTTTTAAATGGATGTATATACATTTAAAAATGTATATATATTAAGTGTATCTATCACTAAAAGTCTATCTATCGTTAAAATGTTGTTTTTTAACCTGTGCATACTTCCATGTTAATCACCATCCCAATAAACATATAGGACATTTTCAGCAATCTAGAAGGTTCTCAGAATGGAGCCATAAGTTTGGAAGTCCCCAGGCCACCTGCATTTCTGACAAACAGGCTACAAATTAGGGGTCTGATAACTTGCTAGAATGATTAGCAGGACTCAAGAAAATACTATACTTATGGTTAGAGTTTCATTATAAAAGATACAAATCAGGGCTGATGGGGGTTTTGGGGTAATGATGGTGTGGTCTAGAGCTGACAACCAAGAAAGAATTCTTGAAGAAGTCTTTGGTGGAAAAAGGTGATTTTATTAAAGCATGGGGACAAGACACAAGGGCAGAAAGAGCAGCACTGGGGTTGGGACCAGTATCTGATTATACACCCTCAGGTTGGGAGGGGTTTAGGGATAGAGTTAAGTCTCTAAGGTATTTGGGAAGCAAGGTTTCCAGAACCTTGAGGCTAGGTGTTGTTAGGAATATGCTATTTATTACCATTTGGTAAAACCTCAGTCATGAGACCCTTCAGATGTATATCAGGGACCATATGTTTGGGGTATGATTGCCAGCATATGTCTTGGGGGAGTTGAGATAAAGGAAGTTTCCAAAGAAATCTTTATATGTTCAGGTGGACTTACCGGATCCTGGGGGTCAGGATAATGTTAAGCCGAGATTCCCCTTTGCCCCTAGCAAAGTGTCATCATCATCAAGGCAGAGGAGCTCCTAGAGGGAGGTGACTCTGTTGGTCTCAAGGACTTGTCAATGGGCTATAGGCGGCAAGGGAATTTAATTTTTCATTTGCCTTTGTTTCCCCATCACCATGGTAAGCACTTAAACCCCTTTCCTTTGTTCTTGGGTAGCCAGGAGTGTCCAAAAAATATCACACATATCCCACCTGGCCGGGGGTGGAGAGGTGCTATTAGCCTGTACTTGCCCTCAGCTTGCCCTATGCTCCCCCATCAGGACCGACCAAATGGAGAGTCCCAAAGGGTGATGTCTGGTAGAATCTTGAACATGGAGCTTCCAGGTCACTTCCCCAAGAAATTGGAATGCATCACCCTTCCCCAAACCCTCACAGCTAAGAAGTATGCCCAAACCTTGGCGTCTAGAGTTAATATCTATTGAGGTTTCATCACATACACAGGGCTGACTGACTGAATCACGGGCAAAGTGAATGAACTCAATCCCTAGCCCCACTTCCCTTCCTGGAAATCCAGAATGATAAGCCCAATCCTCTTTCTGGTTGGCCTTTCTGGTGACTGGCCTCCCTCCAGCCCGAGTCATCTCATTAGCGTAAACCCAGGTGTGACAGGGTGTGCATGATTCACAAAGCCACTTACCACTCAGGAAATACCAAGAGTCTAGAGTTCCACCTAAAATCTAAAAACTGAGGACAAGGAGGGCCAAATTCTTTATTATACAACAGTTGTACATCTTTACGCATATTTTTACACAGGTATAAACATAACATAGAATATTTTCTTTTTTTTTCCTTCCATTTAACAATATATCTTAAGAATACTTTCATTTAGCATCAGTTTTCATGTTTACCAATTAAATGGTGGCATACTATTTCATTACGTGATTGTACCACAATCAGCCTGTTGCTGGATATTTAGTTTGTCACAATTTAAATAGCACGGCACAGATCATCTGTATTGGTGTCACTTTGTTAAGAACCACAGCATTTTAGAGCTGGGAACAATCTGAGTGATCGTATTTTGCCTTCTCATTCTATTGACAAGGCCACTAAAGCCCAGAGATGTGAGTACCAGTAGTAGAAAATGCACAACAAACCATTTCTCCACATCCCTGTTCTAGGTTCTTACAGCTGTAACATGTGACAGTGAGTCTAATCCCTCCTCTTTGAACCCCCAAATAGGAAGTAACAAATGGTTAAAATGTAGTCTGAAATGTTGCTGCTTTTATTTGCTAGTTGTTCTTTTTTAATGTTTCTAAGCTTCTATGTCTTTACCTCTAAAATGGAGTGATAATCACATTGGGTTATTACGAATAATGAACTATATAAAGTGTACACTGAGCCCAGCACTGTGCCTGGGCGTTCAATAAAGGCAACTGCTTCTTCTATTACTATTTTATAGCAATAACAGTGAATATCATCATTCCTTTCCAGAAGCAAAAAAAAAAAAAAAAAAAAACCTAAAAAAAGAGTAAAGATACCTTAAAGGGTCCATGTGATCCAAAACCATCCAGAAAAAAAACATAAGTTTAACTACAATCAACCGTGTAATTGAAAAAAAACAATAGCTAATTTTAAATGAGCACTTAGACATGTGAGGCATTGTCAATAAGGACTCTATGTCTCATTAAGTCTTTACAGTATCCCTGTAAGGGAGACACTTTGGTTTTTTCCTTTTAATAAATTTAATTTTTTCTATAGCAGTTTTAAGTTCACAGCAAAACTGAGCAGAAGGCACAGCAGTAGATACTTTATTTGCTCCCATTTTACATATGAGAATGTTTAGGTACAGAGACATGAAGTTAAGCTCTCACGGGTAGGCAGGTCTAGACTGGTGATCCGAATTCAGGTAGTCTGGCACCACCATTTTCCCAGTTGATAAACACAGTGCCAGATTTTCTTTCACCAGCAAAAGAAAAATACCAATGTCTTTACACATACACACACAGGCGTGGATGGGAGAAAATGTCTGCAACATCCAAATCATCAAAGATTATTTACTCTGGCTACATTGAAGAGCTGTAGAAATCACTATGATTTCTAAAAGATAACATACCAAAGCCAAAATGTTCAAGGCATATTAAAAGGCAATTTGTAGAAGAGAAAATCTGAACGGTCACTAAAAACATAAAATGTATTGGTTATTGTGAAAGTAAAGTTTAAAATAACAAGAAGACAGAAGGCAAAAACAGTCTGACAACATTTCGTACTGACAAGGATTTGGGAAAAGTGCAGAAAAATTTGGCATCACCCAGTAAAACTGAAAATGAACTGAACATATGATCGGAACATTCAAGCTCTGAGAAACTCTGGCTCCTGTGCACTAGAAGATTATTACCAGGAAGTTCCCTGTAGTTTTTTTTTTTTTTTTGTATCAGTAAAAACTTTAAAACAACCTAACTAGCCAATAATGAATATTCAAAGAGGTATAAAATAAAATACCACACAGAAGTTACAAGGATTCATTAAATATTTCTTTATCAGCATGGGGATATAAACAAAATATAATGTGTCATAATATCTGCAATATGACATCAGAACTTACAAAAAAATCACACATGCATACCCAATAAATAAAATAAGAAGGAATGATTAGGATAGCATCATTTTATAACTCCTAAAGTAATGTGCCCAGGAAATGCCCATTACTTAGCTAATGAACCAAAAGAGACAACCAAATATCAGGTGTCTCTTGAAGAACTACAAAACCCCTTGCAAGGAAGTCATGCTCAAAATAACAAACTTGCATCCGATCAAGCCTCTGGATGTAATTACCCATTCTTAGGAAATATAGAGACATGGGGCACCTGGGTGGCTCAGTCAGTTGAGCATCCGACTTCACCTCAGGGAATGGTCTCACAGTTCATGGGTTCGAGCCCCGAATCAGGCACTGTGCTGACAGCTCAGAGCCTGGAGCCTGCTTCAGATTCTATGTCTTTCTCTCTCTCTGTCTGTCCCCCACTCACGCTCAGTCTCTCTCTCTCTCTCAAAAATAAGTCAACAGCAAACAGGAAATACAGGGACAAAAGAACATGGTAAAGGTCTCTACATGGATGGAGAAAGGGGAATATTCATGCATTGTTGGTGAGAATGTAAATTGGTGCAGCCACTGTGGAATACAGTATGGACATTCCTCAAAAAATTAAAAATAGATTACCATATAATTCAATAATTCCACTTTTGGCTATTTACCCCCCAAAATGAAAACACTAATTTGAAAAGATATTTGGACTCTTACACTTACTGCAGCATTATTTTTAATAGCTAAAATATGGAAGCAACCTAAGGGTCCATCAATATAAATAGATAAGGAAGATGTGGTATGTGTGTGTATTAATACATAAAATATACCACATCTTTCTCATCTATTATGTACATACATACATCAGCCGTATATACATATATATGTATAATCTATTTATATATCTTATCTATATCTATATATCTATTTATATATTTATATATCTATTTATATACCTTATTTATATATATCTATTTATATCTTACCTATTTATATACATACATATATGCTACAAAAAAGAAGGAAATCTTTCCATTCACAATATTGAGGGTCCTAGAGGTGTTATGCTCAGGAAAATAAGTCAGAGAAAGGCAAAGACCATATGTTTTCACTTACAAGTGAAATCTAAAAAACAAATGACCAAACAAATGAATAAACAAAAACAGGAACAGATTCATAAATTCAAAGAACAAATTGATGGTTGCCACAGGGGAGGAGGCGGGGGGGCAGGCAACATAGGTGAAGGGGATTAAGAGGCACAAACTTCCAAGTTATAAAATAAATAAGTCATGGGGATGAAAAGTGCAGCAAAGGGAAATAGGATTGTAATAGCGTTGTATGATCACAGATGGTAACTATACTTATGCTGGTGAGCACTGCATACTGTACATAACTGTTGAGTCACTGTATTATACACCCGAAAGTAATGTGTCACTTAGACTTCAATTATCAAAGGAAAAGTCTCCAGGGCACCTGGGTGGCTCAGTCGGTTGAACATCTGACTCTTGGTTTTGGCTCAGGTCATGATCTCACAGTTCGTGGTTTCAAGCCCCATGATGGGCTCTGTGCTGGCAGTGTGGAGCCTGCTTGTATTCTCTCTCCTCTCTTTTCCCCTTCCCCGCTCCGTCTTTTTCTCTCAAAGTAAATAAATAAACTTAAAAAAAAAAAAGTCGTCACACTAATGAAATCAATAAATAGCTAGAATGTAATAGGGGAAGACCTATAACTTTAAACATACTTAAGAGACCTAGCAATCAATTATAAACAATGGGTATTACTGGATCATAATTCCAACAAACTATTTAATAAAAATTACAAGACAACAGGGGGGAAATTGGATATTCACAGTAAGGAATTATTTTTGATTTTTAGTGGTAATAATTGTTGTGTGGCTATGTATTAAAAAGTCATCGTTTAGAATACACAGTAAAATATATACTGAGGAAACAATATTATGGCTATGTTTGCTTCAAAATAATTGAGAATATTTGGGGGCTAAGTGAGTGGAGATATAGACGAAGTAAGATTGATTCCGAGTTGTTAACTACCGAAGCTAGGTATTGGCTATGTGAGTTTTTTTATACTGTTCTATTTTTGTACATGCTTGAAATCTACCATAAGATAGACTTAACAATAATCACACACACATACAATCTATAAATGGTTTGTGGACACACAACATGTGTATCTAAGAGCATACCCATGTATACTAGAATGGAAGGAAGGATGCATACCAAACTCACAACAGTTGTTGTCTTTGGGGATCTTAGAATGTGACCGGGACAGTGGCTCCAGAGGACGAGAACTACATCCATAACATTTCATTCCTTCTAAAATGTGGAACTAGAAGCAAAAGTGACAAAATATTAACAGCTATAAAATTCTGGGTGAATATGGGTTTCACTACAGTATTTATCATGCTTTTTACTTACTTTAAAAGATCTACAAGTAAATGTTCACATGCGAATCCCTCAGTAGATCATACGTGAGTGAAAATAAGTTGAGGGATGATGCCTTTATTCTCCTTTCTTTGAAATTTGGGCTGGTAGGGAATTTAACAGGAATACCAATCACCCAAGACTAAGACACAGCTCGGAGTGAGGTATATGGGGGTGCTGAATAGAGATACGCATGAAGTTCCATTGTTTCTCTGCTTTTGCCAAACAGCAAAGGACACGCAAGAGTTCATTCAACAAATAAATTCATTCAACTGGAGGTAGCCTTATTCCCATGAATCTCATTAATCAGGCCATGCCCCAATCTTCTGATTTAAATAAAGTAGAAAATATAACACATATAAGTCACATAGGTTCATTAAAGGTATAGCCATTTTTCAAAGCACCAACCTTCAATTCTTTTGTATATTCCAGTTTTTTTGTCTTGAAAACTATTTTCCCCATGCTTTCTAGCTCATCTTCCCCTGACTAACACTTACTCACTTTTCAGGACTCAAATTTTCAGGATACCTAGCTGGCTTCTCTCAAATGGGCTAAGTCCTCCCACTCATCCAGCAAAACACTCCATCATACCATCGATGATATCTCTTAAGTTGTTTGTCTCTCCCAACAGAAAGTCAAGCCAAGGCAGGGGTGGGTCTCCTTGTTCTTTTTCTCAGGAAATTAGTGGAGTGGCTCCCACTTATCATGGGCTCAATGCATGTCTTTTGAGGTGCTAAGTAAACTGAATAATATTGAAACCCAATAAAAAGAACATAATACCAACCTTGGAATGGTATTAACAATAGCAGTGAGAAAACATGGATTTAGGAAACTTTAGGCATTGAAGGTAAAGTAAGCTTATTGGAAGCAAAGTCACAGGAGAAATGATTCCGTGATACAATATGGGATATAGGAGATTGACTTGGGGAGTAGAATCTAGAATTACAAGCTAGCACGTAGAATTTGCATGTATTTCCATCTAAGCAACAGGGCAATTGTTGATAGGTTCTTTCATCTACCGGTTATGTGCCAACATGAGGCCACCTTTTCCCCAGGCATCTTCCTCAGCAAAGGCTAACAGCCATACTGGTGCCCTGATCAGTTAAGGAGAAGATGATTTTGCTCAGAAAAACCAGTACTTGACTTTGATTGAGCAAAGGCATTTGGATGCTCTCCAAGTACTCAAGACATGTCCAAATGTGAGAGATTTCATTGTCAGTAGACCTCTGCCATGGCTCCTTTTCCTAATGTTCCATGAATAGGCTAATAAAGTGAAATCTAAAAAGCTCAAAGTAAATGGATTAGCTTGAGGGGATTTTAAGACACTACCTTTCTCAGAATCCTTTGTGATCATGCAAACTGCATTTAACCAATGTATTATGGCCCAGTCATGGAATACACACAGATACACGCATTTTAGGATTTTCAAGTGCAAATATGAAATTGTTACCAATACAATTTCTCAGTCATGGAAGTTCAATCCTGGTTACAACTTTAGAAATTATTTCTTTGTGGTATTTTCAGTGGGTGGGATCTATGTTTCACACATGTTTATATGCCCTGTGGCTCTCATTCCTTTCTGTGGAACTCAAAATATATTTAAAATTTATTGAAACTTCTCAGTTTATAAATGAGAAAAGCTATACCCTAGAGTGGGAGAGGAAGTTGGAGAAAAAAAGGAAGGAAAGGTGATTTTATTCCACTGATGGGCTCCCTTTTTCTGCAATGTTATACTTTTTGCTAGTCAAAAGAATACTAAGTTTGTCTGAAAAGAATGAAAGTTGCCTGATCACACTCATAATGCCCTGTAGAGAAGGTTGCAGGGCTTAATTTAGATGTTTTAAAAACTTTGTTATCAGCATTACAGGGACTTAATTTAACTCAAATGAATGTTTGATGAGAATCCTTTTTCTGGTGGACTTAAATAGCAAAATCTCTTCCAAAGACAACAAATGCTTAAGGTGCCTGTCTGTACAGGAAGTCAGGCTTCTCAAGAGACTTTAGGGTTGGTCTCTGAATAAGATTTAAAGTAATTAAACCAAACAACTCCAGAGTTGGGATTCCTTTTACATGTAACGCCCCAGAGAGCATGATATTATTGACTGAGCAAGAAAGTAAATTCTAGAAATCTATTCTATTACCTGCTGTACTAGAAGTCCACAAACACATCTGGTTCCCAGGCAGGTCACTAAACTATGGGTCAGGTACTGAAATCTGCTGTGCTGTGAGATGAACGGAAAGGTACGGACAAATATACTGTTGCACATAAATTAAACGTGGCTAAATTGAAAGAATTTTCTCTTACTTATTCTGGAAGTATGTCCTTCCTACTTTTCTCTTGAACTCCTTTCTTTTACAGAATCATGATGCTATCAGATGAATTTATTTATTTATTTATTTATTTATTTATTTATTTATTTAGGTAGGTAGGTAGGTAGGTAGGTAGTTCTGGCTTGGAAAATTAAAATGTGAAAGTCCTATGCTAATTGGCTTTTTTTAATTTAAACTTTTTTTAATGTCTATTTGTTTTTGAGAGAGAGACAGACAGACCACAAGCAGAGGAGGGGCAGAGAGAGAGGGAGACAGAATCTGAAGCAGGCTCCATCTAGGCTTTGAGCTGTCAGCACACAGCCCTATGCAGGGCTTGAACCTGCAAACTGTGAGATCATGCATGACCTGAGCCGAAGTCAGATGCTTAACTGACTGAGCCACCCCGGTGCCCCCAGTTGGCCTTTCAACATTTTCTTTTTTAATATTTTAACCATGTGTTCATTTCCCGGGGCTGCCATAACAAAATACGGCAAATTTGTTGGCATTATCTCACACTTCTGAGAGCTAGAAGTTCAAAATTGAGGTCTTGGCAAAGCCGTGCTTCCTCTGAGATCTGTAAGGAGAATCTTTCCTGCCTATTCCTAGCTTTTGGTGTTTTCCCATCAATGTTTGGCAATCTTTCACTTATAGATGCCAAGGATTACTATAGTCCTCTGCTTTCACACTGCATTCTTCCTATGCGTGTCTGTCTCTGTGTCCAAATTTCCCCTTTACAAGGACACCGGTTATATTGGATTTTGGACCACTCTACTGAACTCATTGTAACCTGACAACCTCTACACAAATAAGGTCATGTTTTGGGGTCTTGTGGGGCTCAGGCTTCAACATATCTTTCTGAGGGACAATTCAACCCATAATAAATGGAAGGGATAGTGTGAAAATCTAGAAATCACTGTAAAATTTACTCAGGCACTAATTCTAGGATTTCTTGGTTAAAGGAAAGTAAAACTTAAAATCAGTTTCTTTCTTTTTTCTTGAGGTTTTATTATTATTATTTTTTAATGTTTATTTATTTTGAGCGGGGGAAGGGACAGAGAGAGAGGAGGACAGAGGATCCGAAGTGGGCTCTGTGCTGACAGCAGGGAGCCTGATGTGGGGCTTGAACTCATGAATCATGAGATCAAGACCTGAGCTACAGTTGCGACACTTAAATGCCTGAGCCACTGAGACACCCTTTAAATTCAGTTTCTTTGTCTTGTTAACATGATCAGTATAAGCCTCAAAGAATGTTGCAATCCCCAAGGATCTGGAAGAAGAAGAAGTTCCAAGTATTGAAATACACAGAGAGAGGAGAATGAAATTGAAAGAAGGAGTGTAGATCTTTACTAGCAAGCCTGCAAATAATTGAGATGAGGTATTCTGAAATGTCACAAAATGAAAGTTATGAAGTCTCTAGAAAGTTTAAATAGTGGCACATTAGTATGATCTACGTGATTATCCTGATTTTAATTGTTTGGTTAAATTACAAATGACATATATTTATGGGCCAATATCTGACACTGTATTTTTTTCTTGTTCTTTGTTTGTTTCTTTGTTGACATCACCATTTAATGCTTTCGAGAAAGGATAACGATGTCTGGGGTCTTTTTACACAAATTCCATCTCCATAGGTAATCTATATGATCTGTTCTAGCATGTAGATGCGAAGATAACACATATTAAAATGAACCATGTCAGAATATTCCTTCTTGTTTTTATGTTTTGTTAAGAACATAAATATACATATATGTCTGCGTATATGGATGTTTATGTTTGTGTATGTGTATATACATGTGTGCCATGCATAATATTAAGGTATCAATTTACATACCAGTATTTATCCACCAATTCCCTACATAGTCTCTCGCTACTTGGAACTTGGCATGACTCCATTTATTTTGTCCTGTGTTTGGCTAGACTTGATCATTTCTTGAAATATTCTACACCTCGCACTAAAGTATTCATTCACTAACTTACACACACGCTTCCTACCCCTGCCCCCATATGTTTCCTATACACCTGTTTCCCTTAGCCAGTGATACGGAATTCAAGCCACAAAGGAGCATTTTGTATTTGTCAAACGCTGGTTTCCATGAACTAGCACAGGCCCGTATCTCGGACTCATTTCCATTCCTCCCCTCTGATACTTTATTCCCCTAATATAGATCTACTGGCAATTTCTTGCTTAATCTAACTGTGGTTTTTGTCTCCTTGTATTTTGTAAGGCTTTTTCCTTTCTTCAACCTTTATGACTTATTTCTTACATGTATAATTCCTGTCTATCACTCCAAATGTCATCTTTTCCAAGAGGAACCCATCTGCTCTTAGTATGCAGGGCTAAAGACTCCTCCTCCCAAGTTTAACAACACCCTACACACACTCCAGCATCATGTCACACGTTGTCTGCCACTCAAACGTTCTGCCTATAGTTCTCCCTTCCCCAAACTGCAAAAGATGTAGTGTTACTCTTCAAAAAACAGGTGTCTAAGCACAGAAAATGCTCAAGAAAGATTTATTGTTGAAGAAAGGAATTAGATATGTAAAAGTAGCTTATTCTAGCCAACTGTCAATCACTTTATTTTTTATCTATTTATTTATTTTTTATTTTGTCAATCACTTTTTTAAAAAGCAGCCCAAGATATCACTCTTGACTGAAGGCACACTGTTCAATTGTATAGAAAAATGCACGGTCATCTGAGGCTAATTGTTTGAGACTTTAATGTAAATACTCAAAATAAAGTGCATGTTGAGAAAGAAAATAATAATATGCCTCTGAAAATGCCTGCCGTATATTGAAGGCACCCATTCTTAGCCCTGGCTATACACACTGAGCATAAGCTGAGGAGCCTGTAAAAGGTACACAGCCAGAGCCCCAACACAAGGCAAATTCTGTCAGTGTTTAAAAGGACCTGCGTGGTGGGTGGCTAAGAAGTACAGTTAAAAGCTTGATAACAGAATCAACTTCCTGTGATGAAATGTTTTCCCCATGTGTTTCTGAAAACCAATGTCTTCATTTCCATCAACGAATAATTTTTAGCAAAATAATCCTATAAAGGATGTGGTTTTGCCCTCATTTTACAGAAATGGAAACTGAGGAACAGCCAGGAGAATGATCTACCAGGGTAAACTTCATATTCCCAAGGAGCTCCAAGACTGAATCCAGGTTTATCGAAGTCTAGTGTTCTTCCTACAAATTGCACTGACTCTGACATGTGGAATAACATAAGAAACTTCTGGACTCAATTTAAAAACTGGAACTGAATTTGGGCTTGTTGGGAATTGGGAAAGGACAGGAAAAATGCACCTTCAAGAAAAAAGAACTGAGAAAAAAAATCACACCAGAACAAAGGCTATCATAAAGTATTTCTAACAATTGAGTTACTTTTATTATATTGTAGGCTACCTTTTTTATTTTATTTTTTAATTTTGAGAGAGACTGAGCGTGAGTGGAGGAGGGGCAGACAGAGGGAGACACAGAATCCAAAACAGACTCCAGACTCAGGTGTTAGCACAGAGCCGGACATGGGGCTTGAACCCATGAAACGCAAGATCATGACCTGAGCCGAAGTCAGTCACTTAACCAACTAAGTCACCCATGCGCCTCTACTGTTGGCAATTTTTAATCCCCCAAAGTGTTTCTAAAGCACTGATTCACTTCTCTTTCTCTCTTTCTCTACTTTGCCTGTTTTTCACTTCCTGACCTTTTTAAGGATTTAAATTAAAATAACTAATGTAAAGCTGAACTAGTTAAAAGCTTGAATCAGATTCTATGAATTCCAAATGGTTAGCAAGCTGCTCTCAATTGTTAAGATCAAGGAAGGATGAAGACAGGGCTATCTGGTATTCCAGAAATCCTAAAGATTAAACCAACCTGAACCCAAAGTAAAGGTGATCCAATACCTAAGGGTCTCTCTTAACCATGAAGGTATATTAGATTTTGTTTGCATTTAAACAATTTGGTGTCTACCATATAGAAACGTGTATATAAACCTTTGAAAACAGTGCTGTTGGACTACTGGTGGCCTCTTGCATAAACCACAGCAAAACTGTACAAACTATAATTGTAAGAACATAAATTAGGGGTTTGCAAATAAATCTCAGATGTATTCCTGGGAGCAAGCGTTGTTGAGAACGATGGATTTAAGAAGTTATTTTGTTAGTTGGAACACTACATTGCATTTTGTATCCCATGCACTTCCGGCCTTCTTCATAGGGACTCTCTGAATGTATATAATTCTTTTCTATTTTTATTTATTTCATCAAATAATGCATACATGGTAACAAATCGAATAGTACACCAGACTTTCAGATAAAAAGAAAAACTCTTCCACTCTAACCCTCCCACCCCAGAGGTAAATGTGTGAATGTTTATTATTTATTATTACATTAATATGATCACTTTATGCCTGTTGATATCATAGCTCTAAATAACACACTAACATATTCCTATCTCTAGACACTAAAAAGAGATTTAACATATAGACACCACTGTACTTTTTTCTTTTCATATTCCTTTCAATAGCCTTTCAAAGTTTTCTTACTTTGAATATTCTATTATTTTACAACTACACATAATATTTAGTCCACATTTACCTTTGATTCCATTAACTTGAGTCAGGATCTCAAATTTCCTGCTTGAGTTATTAGTTTTCTTTCATCTTTTTGCCTTCAATTGTCAATTTCCAAATTCTCTCAACTATATTTACCCTTCAAAATGTTCAAAATTTTCTAACTGAAATAGTCTGGCCTCTAATTATAGGCCCATTCTTCCAGGCTTTGTTCAAGGGGAACTTTAAAACTTAAAAGCTAATAAACAACATTACCATTGTGTTGGCCTTATCAGTATTTTGTCTGCTGATTACATAATGTCATAGGATTCAATTTCTTTTCTATGATTCCAATGCTTTGAATCTTGGCCTGTTCAAAAGAGACTATTTAGTTTAGAGAAAAGTAGCTTCCACTTTATTATCCATCAAATGATCGAAATTCTGTCCTATTTTCGACTACATATGCAAACCACACTTTCTTATTGTTCGTTTTATGTCTTTTTCTATAAATGTATTTTACTTTAATTTAGAATGAATTTTCTTCTTTTTGATCAAAACTCATGTTTTGGCCATATCATCTCATGTTCTCTGTTTTGTTCACACATCATTATACCTACAGGCCCTAATTCCAGACCTTCTCCAAGGTCCTGGCTTCCTGCTTTTCTCCCTTTATTTTCCTGTGCACATCCATCCACCATCTATCTGGCTTCCAGAAATGTTTAAAAATTATCTTTTGGAGACCCAAAACATGTTCTGGGTCTTTGTTCTTCTGCAGCTCTGTCTTTTTTTTGTATTTCTTCATTTATTTCAAGGAAATCTTAGGAGAAAAGGAATGGTATTGTGTATGAACCTTGTCCGTTTTAGAATAAAACTAGAAGTCATTCCTAAATATGTTTAAATAGGGGTGCCTGGATGGCTCAGTCGGTTAAGCGTCTGACTTCGGCTCAGGTCATGATCTTGTGATTCGTGAGTTCGAGCCCTGCATCAGGCACTGTGCTGACAGCTCAGAGACTGGAGCCTGTTTCAGATTCTGTGTCTCCATCTCTCTCTCTGCCCCTCCCCCATTCACACTCTTTCTCCAATACTATAAACTAATTATGAAAACACACAGAACAATTTATATTGCTACACACTCTTTCTCTCAAAATAATAAACATTAAACAATTTAAAATATGTATGTTTTAAATAACAAACCTGGAGAGAGGTAACCTTGGCTCCTAAAAATGTGTACCAGTCCAATAATCTGATATCAATAAATTATAGTTTGCAGGTAAAGGCTTATTGTTGCTCTATTTGATTATAAAAAACTACTCCATTTAAATAATTACCCTTCTAAACAAATTTTAATATCAAGAACATGATTTAAGATCATGTCACTTCCTTTGAGGTCTTCTGGGAACTCTTAGTGAAAGCTGCTTTCCACTACTTCTTAGAATAAGTAATTCCTTCAATCATGAAAATCATACATGACAGCTAAAAACTGCATTTTTCTCCTTCCTCTGTTACTGAATACACCTTGTATTTTAAGTGAACTTTGTAAACCAATTCTCCAGATCTTTCTTCATAACAAGTTACATTTTGTCAAAAAAAAAATATCTTGGCTAAGGAAAAAACAAACATAAAAAAGCAATCACAATGAAGAAAGTGCACAGTACCAAAGACTTCTGCTAATTACCTGGCAAAATAATCTGGCTGCCTGAGCACATCTGGGATGGCAACGTTAAGTCTTAAGGAAAACACATCACAGATCAACTGTCAGGTGGCTAAGCTGAATTTTGAACAATTCCAAAACATCAAACAGGAAAATCCCATGCACTGTATGACAGAGCTTGGCAAGAGTTTTTGGAGTCATTTGCACTTTATCATATAAATCTACACATGAATAAAGTAAGGACAACAAAGGGTTCAAAGCTATGGTGAAGGTGATAGCTATACATTGGAAAACGAAGAGATGGAATTGGTTTAAAAAAAAAAAAAAAAGGTGTCCTGGAATATAAATCTTGTGGTGCATAGACTTGGGTTGACATTTAGAAATGGTCGCCTACTAATTTTTTGACTTTGGGAAAGACTACCGGGAGGATTAAGTGAAATAATACATGGGAAGCACTTGAAAGAGAGCCAGGCATGTCATGGATCCATAGTGGTTTTGTGGTTTTCAGACATTATCCTCCTCCAGATATTGAGGGCCAAACAAGTGGAAGTAATAGTAACTTCTATGCTGCTTTTTTCAGTGCTTAAGATCATGCCAGAAATACAGAATCATGAACAATATGCTGCATTGATTATTGACTGAAAGGTTAGTTAATACTACAACAAACTGAAAGCAATGAATTAAAGACCCACTGGGAAAGATGATCAGTTTGATCAGGTTTTGGGAAGAAACTGAACACACAGACCAAATATCTAGGCTTGCAAAAAGGGTGGTAGTTCACCAGTGTTGGTGAAGTCGCGGTAGTTCACTTGCTTGTGAAGTAGACATGTTTTCTAGATCTCTGCGGACTTCTACGCAAGAAAGGTTTCATAATTTAACTGTTGGGGCAGGTACAATAATGTAAAATAAATGGTTTTGATCTCTAGAAAAAAAACTTAGAATAGTAAAAGTGAGAAAAACATATAAATGCATTTTCATTCTAATTAGCAAGTGTTGAAATAAAGATATGAGCAAAGTGCAATGGAACAGAAGAAAGGAGACAGTTACTCAGTTTGGGGGTGTCCTAGAAGACGTCAGATGAATGGTCATATTTGGGCTGAATGAGCAAGTATTATTTAGATGGAAAAGGGGAAATGGCAATTATGAAAGAAACCACCCATGTAAAGGCATAGAAGAATGTGATATTGTCAATAACCATTTAAAAATTAGGAATACGGGCATCAGGGAGGCTCAGGTGGTTAAGCATCCAACTCTTTTTCGGCTCAGGTCATGATCTCATAGTTCATGAGTTCGAGTCCTACATCAGGCCATGCACTGGCAGCATGGAGCCTGCTTGGGATTCTTTCTCTCTCTCTTGCTCTCTCACTGCCTTTCCCCTGCTCCCTCTTTCTCAAAATAAATAAAGAAACATTAAAAAAAAAAAAAGAAATAAAATTTAGGTATAAGTGGAGCACAGTGTGAGTGGAATTGATGAAAGTACATAACGAGTCCTATGCTGATGAATTTGGGCTTTTGTCCTTTGAGCAATGCTAAGCTCTAAGAAAACATTCAGCTCAAAAGTATACGTAATGATATTTGTGTTTTTAGAAAAATAATTTAGACAAGAACCTGAAGGGAGAAAATCAATCTGGCGTCAGGAAGACAAATCAGGAGACCGTTGCAGTAGTTCAGCAGAAAACACAAGTCAGGTCATAAATCAGCCAGTAGCAACTGGGAGATTGAAGAAGAGTTTGGGTAGATTTTTAAGAGATGCGCTTTAAGTAAGCATTATCTATTTGAAGTCAGTCCTGAGAACGACGGAGTCTTCTCATTTGAGTAAGAGAATGGATAGTGACAACATTAACCATCATATGAATAAAGGAAGAATGGCAAATCTCAGAAAGGTGTGTGCGTAGTGTGTGTGTGGGTACAAAAATTAATGAGTTCATTATGGGGAACATATTACATTTTATGTGTAACAGCAGGTTTTATACAAGATATGTCATAGATACGTAGGAAATTAGAAATAAGTCTCAGGAGTTTTAGTGCATTTAGTGTTGAAGTTACAAGTTTAGTAATTCTTGGTGTAACTGCGGAATGAGAGGGGATAATATGGAGTAGACTTTGAGTAAGATTAGGAGAGATGGGATCACGAAGAGATTTCTGGGGGAGCGCTGGAGGAGAAACAGAGAATGGAACAACAGTGTCTAAGGGGCAGGGGATCTGGAAGGAAGGAATTACCATATAGCCCTATTTCTGTGCAACTTTTGAAGATTTCACCAACAGTAGATTCTATTACCTCCTTGGATGTCCAATCTTAATGTCCAAAACTTACAGAGCCTGCATTCTACATGGCAGGGACTGGGACGGAGCGCTGTGATACAAACCCAAGATTAAGTCTCTGGTCTCAATAAATGTATCATCCAGAGGTGTGGGGGAAAGCTAGACGTTATGTGGAGAAAATGGCAGTACAAGACAATGTTATGGTAA
The DNA here is from genome assembly GCF_007474595.2 of Lynx canadensis. NCBI lineage: Eukaryota > Metazoa > Chordata > Mammalia > Carnivora > Felidae > Lynx > Lynx canadensis. The sequence continues at coordinate 20,547,192 of NC_044311.2, read as the reverse complement.
TTGCTGTAAAACGGGGTCATAGTTAGAAACACAGGGGAGACACTAATGAATTTTACTGGGCATGGGTCACAAAAAGCTTCAGAGTGGGAAAAGTTGTAAGTTAAGAGCAAAGTGTTTCTTTCTTTAAGCTTTCTCAGTAGTTTTAATTAGGTTTTTCTTTTTAGATACTCATCTCTTAGCTAAATGGAAATCTTGGGATGAATTATAATTACTAGCTTCTTTCAAAATTTTACCTTCATTCAAAAATCCATGCTATTTTATGATTTAATTTTTAGAATATACAGTGTCAATGCTTAGTTAAAGATAAAGACATCATAATTTAATTGAAGAATAAATGGGCAGCTTAATGATGTCTGCAAGAATAATAAGAATTTATCAAATGTGTATAACCTTATAAAGATAATTTTAAAAATATATGAAAGACATTAAAGAAGAACTTAATAAATGAGAGATACATCATATTTATGGATAGAAAAATAATTAAAATGTCTCTGTTCTTTCCAAATCAAACTATGGAGTCAATGCAATGTGAATCAAAAAGCTGTGGGGTTTTTTGTGGGACTTGATAGGATAATTCTAAAATTGACATAGGGAAGAAATTATGAAGAATAAAGAAAACACCCTTAAAGAATAAGAACATGGAGAGGCCATGTCCTATCAGACAAAAAACCTATTACAAAGCTATAGATTAAGACAATGATACTCAGCCAGAGAAAAAGAAACAGAAAAATGAACAGGCCTGAAGTCCATGGAGAGATAACATTTTAAAATGTAATATGCTGATTTATCCATTCATTTAATATGTAGAGTACTGATTATGTGCCAGGCATTTTTCTAGGTGCTGTAAACAAAACAGATAGTAAAGAAAACAATGGTAAACAAAGCAGTCAAAAAGCTTTCTCTTCCTTGTCCTTATGTTATGGTGGGTACATACACAATAAAATAAATAAGACTAGTAAATATCAATTCAAATAGTCAGAGGAGTGATGGAGAAAAATAAAGCAGAAAAGAGGGATTGAATGTGTTTGGGGGATTGTTGAATGTTAAATGTAAATGGATGTGGTCTTACTCTCTAAGGTCTCAAGTGACTTTAGAGAGAAAGCCCAAAGGAGACGAAGAAGGGAGCCCTTCAAGACAGAGGGCAAAGTGAGTGCAAAGGCCCTGAAGTGGATGGTACCCAAACCAGGTATGTCATTGTTGTGTGCTGGAGAAAGAAATGACTAATCAATGAATGAGTTGGGACATTTGTTTATTCTCAGGGAAAAAAAATAAAATTGGATTCATATCTCATGCAGTACATAAAAACTAATTCCCAGTTAGGTTATAGACTTAAGAATGAAATGACAAATCTTTACCTTTTAGAAGACAAGGGAGAATATTTCAATGGCCCTAAGGTAGAATTTTTTAAACTTGAGACACAAAGTTTAAGGGGCACTTGGGTGGCTCAGTTGGTTAAGCGTCCAACTCTTGGTTTTGGGTCAGGTCATGATCACACAGTTCGTGGGATTGAGCCCCACACTGGGCTTTGCACTGACAGTGCGGAGCCTTCTCTCTCTCCTTCTGCCCTCCCCAGCTCTCTCTCTCTCTCTCTCTCTCTCTCTCTCTCTCTCTCTAAATAAACATTAAAAAGAAAAAAAAAGGTTAAAACAACTTTGAAACTAAGAACATTTGTCCATTAAAAGTTTCCTGTAAAGACAGCAAAGTAACAAGTCACAAATCTTATGAAGAATTAACATCTTTGATATTATAAAAAACTTGAAGAATTCAATAAAAAAAATCATAACTTAATAGAACATGGACATTTCCCAGAAAGGAAAATTAAACAGTCAGTAAACATATGAAGAACTGACCAACCCTACTAGTAGTGAGGGAAAACTTTTGAATCACAAAATCACTTTAGGATTCTATTATTCACTCAACAAACGGACATAAATTTTTAAAAATGTACAATAGCACCAATCTTTGGTACAGATGTGGAACAAAAAGAACACTTTCACATTCACACAGAAGTAAAAGCTTTTGGTTACGATCCTAGTAATATAAGACCTAGCAATCCCATTCCTAAGCAATAGATTCTAGAGATACTATGCAGCAAGAATGTTTATAGTAACAGTGCTTATAACAGCAAGAACAAGGATCCAGATATCCATCGGTAGTAGACTAGACCTATATCCTATGGTCTAGCCATATAATAGATAGACCATGCAACATAATAAGAGATGAAGGACAGCTAAATGTGTCCACACGGATGAATCTCAGATACATGGTACTGAGGAGAAAAACAAATGACAGAGGAGATATATCCATATATATCTTTATGTAGATATATGAATACACTGAGAGAAACAAAGAGTGTTCTGTGATGCAAAAAACAAACAGAACTGAGTAATTATTCAAGAGTATATAAAACAATAGAGAAGAATATGGGAATGATGAATACAAATTTTTGGATGGTGGTTATCTCTGCTGGAGGTTATGATCAGGGAATCAAGGGAAGCAAGAGGATATGATCAGCGGGAGAAAGAACAAATTATCTTAAAGTTAACTATAATGTTCAATTTTTCAAGCTGGATGGGAGGTACATGGTGTTTACACCACAGTGTGCTTCATAATTTACATACATGGCATATATACTTGTAGACACCAATATTCCACTAAAAGAAGCCAAAAGAGAGATTACGAAGAGAGTTTGTGAAACATTATGAAATGACTGCAATGAACCTTCAAAAATGCACCAGGAAAAACTGAATGACATTGTTTTATTAACTGAATGTTTATCCTGAGAATCCCTAAAAACGGCTACCAGGAATTTAAGGTCATTAAAATTAACTAAGTGGAAACAGTGGTTATTTCTCCGATTTCTGCTTTTTTTTTTTTTTTTCATTTGGTGGTGGGAGAGGATCAGGGAATAGAAGGATTATCACAGTGATGTTGCACTGGAGACCCCCCTTCCTGACAAAAACCCTCTATAATGGCTATCTATATCTCTACCTAATCAAGAAGAAACAAAACAAAACAAAACCAAAAATGTTCAAATGAATTTGAACTCCATTATATTTTTTAGAAAGTAAATTAAAAATGTATTTTATTATTTTTTAAAGTTTATTTTTATTTATTTTGAGAGAGACAGAGACAGCACGAGTGGGAGAGGGGCAGAGAGAGGGAGAGACAGAGACCCCAAGCCGGCTCTGGGCTGCCAGCGTGGAGCCTGACATGGGGGTCGAACTCACGAAACTGTGAGATCATGACCTGAGCTGAAACCACGAGTCAGACGCTTAACCAACTGAGCCACCCAAGCACCCCTCAAATTTTAAATACATATACAGAATCGTAAAATCGCATGTTAGATATGGCAACTCAGAAAAATAAGTATAAAAAATGTTTCTTAAGTTTATGTTCTTTTTAAATTAAATTATAATAAACTAGAATTCCACATTATACATTTGTTTTTCCCTTAAGCATCTCCTTCCCTCTTCAATAAACAAAACTAACACGATGTTCTCTTTTAACTAACTAAAAGGAAATGAGTCTATTCTTATGGTACTTAAATACCTCTTGGGGAGAGGGTGAAAACACTGAATAGGTATGGAGGTAAAACAAAGTGACAGAAATTTAATATATTCCAAAATCACTGTTCACCTTTAATGAGCTGATTACATGATTAAATATTATGATAATCAATGTTCAGTTTTGAAAGCCAACAACATTAAGTCCAACGGGAACATAAATTAACTCGCCAGGTAGTTGTAACTATTTACTATGTTGTCCTCACGTAGAGACAACACACAGATTCAATTACTTGAGTATGTATTAGCCTAGTCTTACACCCTGATCCCTGATTTTCCACTTCCCTGCCTGGGAAATCACAAAAGCATCATTTACTCTACCCACAAGCCTTTTTCTCACTGTATCCTGTTTTTAACTTCCTTCAGAAAACTAGTTCTTTCTAGCTATAATTCTGATTCCAATATCAAACCTAGAAATCTTTCAGATCAATGATTTCCATGCCTCTGGTATTCCACTATACTTCCATTGCATTGTTTCTTAAAAATTCCCATCACAGATCAACCAAACATCTTGAGTTTTTAGCTCTTTCGGTTACGACTTTATTTTCACCAGCTGCCGAGTCTGATCCCCTTCCAAGCAGCAACTCCTAACTCTTACTAGTGGTGAGATGTTAGACAAGTTAATTCACCTCTTTAAGTCTGAATATTATAATTAAGGTAATAACATGTGACATACGTTGGGGGAGATCGAGTGAGATTATATTTGCAAAGGACTTTAGCATATTATCCAGCACATAAATTCTCATAATTATCACTTCTGATTATTAGTAGTTATCTTGACTTATCTGAGACAAATGAAACTCTCATGTAGCTTTTCTGCTTTGTTTCCACACTCTTACTACTTCTCTATAAATTCTATTACAAGATGCTGTTTCTCTGCCTACCCCTTAAGTGACACCATTCTCCAGTATCCCATTTGCATTCTAGCTGATGACTTATTTATCTATTATGATTTACAAGGACACTACTTTAAAAATTATAAACAAACATTAGGAGAAAGAAGTTAATGATTGCCACAGATGTTAATATGTTAATGTGTCTTGTATTTCTCTCTTCTCTCTATCCTCTCTGTTAGGATTTATACTTTCTTATAAAGCCTTCCATCTTTCATAATCTTGTCTTCATGGCAAAACACAATTAATTATTGAATTAAGTCTAATTTTCTGTTCTTTGAGAAAAAGCAAAAACTTAAAAAAAAAATACATCTGCAGTAAAGCTTTGGTTGGCTCAAATTCTTGTTCTCAGATCAGATCTTTTCAGATGGGAAAGGAATGGCAACTTCTATTTTAAGATTTCGAATCCCAGCAACAGGTACCTTTCAAGAATAAAACCTATTCCATTTTCTTCTAAGTAGAAAGCAGTTAGAATCTGTCAATCAAAGTACAAAACTTCCACAAGGGAAAAGCATTCTAGAACATAAAGCCATTCATTGATCTAAATCAAATGAAAAGGTAGATCTCTTAGGCAGGCGCTTTTCTTAATGTGCTCTGTTCCCTATACTGGCTAAGGGACAACAAAGGCTAAAATACGGCCTGCACAGCAAGCTGCTGATGGGGAAATGCACATCTTTGCATGGTCTCAGAGTGTCCTCGCACAAAGCCCACCACCAGGACATTCAACACCCTCGGTCAGAGTGCCTTTCTCCTGCTGCAGTGAAGCATGTTTCCAGTTACTTCCAGGTACTCCTGCTCACATCTCTCAACCCAATTCTACTTTGCATTTTGTAGTGGGGACTCTGGATATATCTCTTTAAAGAAGGACTGAGGGACCAGTGGCTCGGGTGTGGTGACCAAGGGTCTGGCTTGTCTCCATCCTTCCCTACCTGTCCTGGCTCCAATGCCCGTGATATTAGCAATATTTCTGGTTTCCCCTTTCCTTGTCTCACTTCCCAGACAAACCTCCTGTCTTGCTCTCTTCACCCTCACACTAGACCCAGCTCTGGGCCAAAGCATCCAAAAACAACTTCCGAAATGTAAATGAGGCTTAAGCTATCTTGTGTGGACAAAGTTCTATTTTTCTTTCTCCACGAGTTTAACTGAAAAGAAGGTTAGGGAAGGGGCACCTAAGTAAAGCAGAGCTATTTGCCATTTCTGTCTCTTGGCATTTAGTAGCATACCTTTCTTTCTACACACAGTCCCCACGCCACTCCAAAAATAGGTGCATGTGCACACCATGTACACACAATGCATTTTAAAAACATGAAAGGAAGGGCGCCTGGGTGGCTTGGTCGGTTAAGCGTCCGACTTTGGCTCAGGTCACGATCTCGCAGTCCGTGAGTTCGAGACCCGCGTCGGGCTCTGTGCTGACAGCTCAGAGCCTGGAGCCTGTTTCGGATTCTGTGTCTCCCTCTCTCTCTGACGCTCCCCCGTTCATGCTCTGTCTCTCTCTGTCTCAAAAATAATAAACGTTAAAAAATAAATAAATAAAAATAAAAACATGAAAGGAGCTTATGTTTGCTTCTAGATCCCTAGTTATATATTATAAACTTTGTTGAAAATTACATTGGGTAACAGGAATATGTGATCTGATACTACCGACAATGAAAACAGAGAGGCCAAAAGATAAGCTAATCCCAGAAAACTGTAGAAAAAAGGAAAAGAGAAGTTTTTTTTATAATTACTTATTTTGAGAGAGAGAGAGAGAGGAGAGAGAGAAAAGGGGAGGGGTAGAGAGAGAGAGAATCCCAAGCAGCCTCCGTGCATGACGCATGGCGCCCCACACGGGGTTCCATCTCGCAACAGCGAGATCACAACCTGAGCTGATATCAAGAGTCAGAGATTCAACCAACTGAGCCACACAGGCACCCAAAAACATTATTTTTATTTTATAATTTTTATTTTACAGAGAGAGAGAGAGTTTGTGAACACTCCATTAATATCTGTTAAGTGAAAGAAAGCACTACATGAATGACCAATATCAAAGAACAGAAAATAGAAAAATTAGTAATTTATCACACACACATACAGCTTATTAGTTATCCAAATCTCTTTTTATTTTTATCTATTTTTATTTTAGAGAGATAGAGCATGCGAGGGGGAGCGAAGGGCAGAAGGAGCGCGCGCGAGAGAGAAAAGATGTGTTTTAAAAGGAGAAAACAGGGGCGCCTGGGTGGTGCAGTCGGTTAAGCGTCCGACTTCAGCCAGGTCACGATCTCGCGGTCCGTGAGTTCGAGCCCCGCGTCGGGCTCTGGGCTGATGGCTCAGAGCCTGGAGCCTGTTTCCGATTCTGTGTCTCCCTCTCTCTCTGCCCCTCCCCCGTTCATGCTCTGTCTCTCTCTGTCCCAAAAATAAATAAACGTTGAAAAAAAATTAAAAAAAAAAATAAAAATAAAAGGAGAAAACAAAAGTGCCAGGGCCGTGGCCACAGCCAAGAGGATTTCTACGGGGTTTATCCTGCCACTGAAGACCAATTCCCACTACTGCTTCCTGTCCAAATCTGGCTTCCCAGTTTGGAGCTTAACGCCAGGAGAAATGACATGGAATAGTTAAAATGGTTGAACTCCAAGGAGACAGAAGGGAGATAAGTTTTCACTAGAGTTGCTGTCCCGGAAGAACGTTGGTAATGGGAGATTAGATGCAAGTCTAGCAGCTCGGGCTTCTGCATGATGCAGTGGGTCCGTTCAGGCAATGCCCAAAAGTTGTTCTTTTATCAACAAAGTCCACGAGGGTTTCTGTGTAATACATCATACCAGAACTGCCAAAACCATCTAGTTATTCTGAAGTGTGTAATTCCCTGCTAGATTTCCCGCAACTATAACATCTTTATGAGTGTGGGATGGCAAATAGGAACAGAGCTAGCTAACAGAGAAAGTCTGGGCATCTTTGTTTGGGAACAGACCTGTCTCAGGCCTGGTTTCCCACAAGCAGACTCTGAGATAAAGATCACCCGGTATGAGTGATTTTTAATGACCTGATCCTAAGAGAGACCAGTAAACTTATGCGGAAGAACAGAGAGAAGGCAGAAGACTTAATCAATGGTGTGATGTCAGGCAATGCCTGTGGAGAACGGCTTCCGCCTGATCCTACAGGGATGTCCAGAGTGTGGGGTTAGCCACCGTTTGTCCTGACTTGAGGTGAGGAAGCTTGGCTTACGTATTCTCACATCTGTCAGTCATCGTTAAAGGCCTTCCTCGCGTATCTTAAATTTCCAGAGGATTTTGGTTTTCTGCCCGGGTTGGAATTGTGGGCTGTAGTAGCCCAATGGCAAACTGTTGGAAGCAAAAGCATACCAAATCTGAGAAGGGCACACAGATACAGCCAAGGGGGTCAAGGTGATACGGGTGGGCAATGGACAGTATCCACAACAGGCCCTTTAAGCAGCCATCACAGAGTCTGGAAATTTTAAGCTTAGTGATCGGTCTGACATGAATAAAAACTGAAGAAAAATATAAGCCAAGCCTAAATTGGAGGATTATTTTTAGACCACTGCATCTATTTAATCCTCTGTTCATTTATAATGACATTTTGATGCTGTAGCCATAAATAACAGAAAGAAGATGCAAGGGGCGCCTGGGTGGCTCAGTCGGTTAAGCATCCGACTTCGGCTCAGGTCATGATCTCATGGTTCGTGAGTTCAAGCCCCGCATCAGGCTCTGTGCTGACAGCTCAGAGCCTGGAGCCTCTTCAGAGTCTGTGTCTTTCTTTCTCTCTCTGTCCCTCCCCAACTCACACTCTGTCTCTCTCTGTCTCTCAAAAATAAGATAGACATTAAAAAAATTTAAAACAAAGAAAGAAGATGCAAAATAAACTCAGGACCTAGGATACAACTGTTTTCTACAATGAGCTGTCGAGCCATAATGATAATTGCCCACATGGTTTTAAAAATGCATGGACATACACACACCTATGTATCCATCTATCAATACAATATAAAATTAAACTGCTTATTTGCTACCATAGGTAAATCCGACAGTTAATTAAATGTTCTAACATTTCATAACCAGTATTAAATAATCAAGTGATTGTGACACTCTCTGGTTCAAGCTTAAAAATACACATTTGTCTTACCAGAACTTAGACCAGAAGGAACCCTGAAAAACACGGGTGTCAGAGCTCACATACCCCAGGGCAACTGTGAGTTCCATCAGGTAGCCACATACGTGGACCTCAGCCAATATTTCTCCCAGCAACAAGAATATAGCACCCGTGTAAGCTTGGTTCTTTGTTGTTCCAGGGCCTATCAATGCCTATAGTGGTCAATCTTCATAGACTCTCCTAGTAATGAGACTTATCACCTTTGTTCAGTTCTTTGCTTCATCTTCCAAGCCCTATTATTTGTGTACACGTCTTCACTTTAGCACTTCACTTCAAGACAGGAACCCATATATATAAATATAACCAGGAAAACAGAGTACCTACGATGTGACCAATATTGAATACGAGACCACCTCTAGAAATTGGAATGAACTAACCCTCAGTTTCCAATTCTTTAGTTTCTCTTCTGTTCCAGGACTCTATATTCAGTACGATCCACTTTATGGGAGCCCTTGCTTACTATAGAGAAACACGTTATTCTCAGCTGATCACATTTTACCAATCAAAGTGATTTTTAAGCAGCAGAAATAATGACAAAGCTCCCCTAGTGAAGTAAACTAACGTCTGAAATACAAAACATAGAGACGAAGAAAGACAAAGTAAAGAAGATAAGCATGAATATCTTAGAGTGATCTTTCATAAATACCAATATATCAAACATCAGCCCCAATCCTTCATTCCATAGTGGTTTTCCACCAAAACCCTCCACAACATGTAATTGCACACTGACTCTCTTCTAAAAACATTAATCTAGAGGCCTAAGTATCAATGCAATTTCATAATGCAAAGGTGTTTTTATTTTTCAAAGAACTAGCAATCTGACAGCCTTGACTGAAATACAATGAACATTGTACTGCACAAGTTCACAGAAACTCTTTCCCAATCATGTTTTAATTAAAAGAAAAGATGACGTAGGGGAAAGTTATTCAAAGTAGTTCTGAATTTCAGTTTCAGCAGCTGCAAGAAGGGGAGAGGGTAATTTGAATGACAGTAATTTACTGCCAAATGCTTCAATAATTTTATAACAAAATTAAGAGGATAAATAAAAATCACAAAGCAAACATCGCATAGTCACAAACCACCCTATTCGGTATACAGAGCTGCAAAGCATTAGAAGGATAGGGACTTAGTATTCTTGGGAGAGTCCTAGTCTCATCTTCAAATAGTCTACAAGCTGTGTGACACAGTCAGAAGACAAGTTTTTCAGTAGTCCAACATCCTCCGATTTTTTGAGGTGATGCTAGGAGGGAAGAGAAGCCAACACAATCAGAGGTGCATTTGTAAGTTGTTTTCTATTCTCTCTGTGCTTGTGAGGAATGAATACTCGCCACCTTCCCCTTTTCTTTTTTCTTCGCAGTTAAGAAATATAGAGAAAGTTAGTGATGGAGGGGAAAAGGGGGTATCACTTTTTGATATATCTCCCATTTCCAGAGCCCAAAACAACTAATTCAGCCTAAGAATGTGGCCCTCTGCTAATGCATTCTGAGTTGCAGGTTTCACTCTTACTATGGCTATGCTGGTTTCCCCTATGTTTTTGTGGGTGTCAAATACTAACAGCAGCCTTGATGCTGGATAATATTATACCTAATAGATGGAATATTTTAAGAGTTGAATAAAAAATATTGACTAGTGACCTAAAAACAAGGCATTTTAATTAAATAGGGTTTGCTTTAAAAATGAAGCAATGTTTCAGTTCAAGGTTTAATCAACTAGTTATAATTTATAACCTAATTAATTAGTGGTTTCATTTTCTTTTCTAGTGGGAACACTCACAGACATTATTTTCAAGTAGTGTTATCAAGCGACTCAAGAAGGCCTGCAATTCACACTGCACTGCTATTTATTAAATGAAAGAAGCAAACGTCTTGCAGCTGTCTGTGGGCTAGAAACTGTGTTATTAAAGAAGGGGTGGGGGAGGGTCTAAAGAAAAATGAGACATTAACTCTCTTCCCACAAAACTTAGAATACACGCAGAGTAACAACAATGTACAAATAAAATGACCCAGGCGTTCAGAAGGTAGGAAGAGAGAATGAGAGAAGGAGTAAAGAGGGGAAGTAAAGAAGGAAGATTCAGTGGAAAACAGCTTTAAAGCTTAGGTCTGACAGTGGAGTAAGGCCATAAGAATGAAAGAGTGTGGTGAGAGGCACATCGGACAAGCCAACTATGCAGCAGAATCGAAGGAATGGAAAAGGCATGGAGGTTACAAAGCACTGGGTAGGGATCGCTGATAAAATGTAGGGTAGGTGATAAAGCGTAGGGTAGGGATAGATGATAAGGTGTGGGTAGGGGTAGGTGATAAACATATGAAGGTTATTGGGAGACGAGCACACCAAAGACCTGGCATGTGTTTTTGAATGGGTGGGAAATGGCAACCACAGATAGTCCTTGCAAACTGTAATCCAACATTCATGTGGACAGCTGGTTGAACAGGAAGTAAAGAGAGGACACAGAAACCTGAGATGTCTGAACAAAGATCCCGGGGACATTTAACAAGGGATGAAAAACAAAAGGTGAAATGAAAGGACTGTTGAAACTTCCAAAAAGAAGAATGGATGGAATTTGTTAAGATATGTACTGATCCACACACCATCTTACAGAAAACCGGCTTTATAGAACACCTGCTACCAAATACATCTGTAATAATTCTGAAGGGGCTGAATTATTTATAAAAGAAGATAACCATGAGAGTCTTAGAGAAAGAAGTATTGGAAATAGTAATTTTTTTATCCTTTTCAAACAGTATTTATAAGGGTATGTTTAGCTTAATATTTATATGGATAAAATTATGCATATACATCTCATTTCTAAGTTATTTTCAAAGAATTCTAGATTTAAAAGATTGTTTCAAAAAAGTAAGGACAGCAGGAGAGAATCACATACACATAGCTTTTAGCCTAATGGGAGAAAAATCCAGAGTAAAAATTTTAGAGAACGCAGAAGCATTTTACGCTTGGTCATTAAGAAGGAAATTTAGGAGAAAGAACTGGCAAGCACTACATAGCATATTCCCAACTGGATCATTTATGTGAACAAACAATAACTGGCCCAAATACTATAATTGGATTTAATGACAGTGAAGCAATGTCATTACTCAAAACTGACTGCAGAAAGTGAGATTTCTGTCCAACAGACAAGAGGCTAGAGTCTCAGATAATTTCTGTTGATTTGGATCCTGAAAGAAAAAAAAAAATCTCAAGCATCAATTTACGCCTTTAACTAACTTATGAATATATGAGCTTATGTGCTTTAGTTTACAGCACAAATTAGGTACTATGACTTAGGTAAACTACATAAATATTTGGCGACTTGAAAAGGGAATGCAAATTTCTGATATAAACACCTGGGGTCACCAGAATTTCTCCTGGCCTCTCAGGCCAACACAGATCTATTTCATTTCAAAACTATATATTTATTCAACTTCTTTAACGATTCCAGAAATGTTCACTATGTTCTCTAATGCTCAGAAAAATCTTACATAGGGATTATCTACATGGCTGACCTCAATGGAACAAGGCGTCCTTGAGTCTACCAGCCATGTCTAAAATGATTTCCAATGTCATATGTATCAAAATGGCTGAAAAGAACTCCATTAAAAAAGGCAGTGATTTCCAAATGAACTTCAATTACTTTCTAACTGGGGTCACATATAAACTTTTCTACAGAAGGTCACTGAAAAGTCAATGTTGGTTTCCATCGCAGGCTGGCTCTGTATTTTACAGACAAACATTCAGCCTGTTTACAACAAACCGGAGGGCAAGCCATTTTATGGGTTTGGTTAAAATAGTGTTACTCCGTATGTGAGAATGAGAAAATTGAGAAAGGATTCTGGAAAGGATTCTTTCAGGGGTAAGTATGATGCCTGTAAATACAAAACACTGAACGCACATTTATTGAATGGGTGAGTTACATGTGATATCAAAAGATAAAAGCATTAAACATTTAAGAATTTGCATTTTATAATTTTAAAACCATTTTTTTCTAAGTTGCCTACATATTTCCTCCAAGGTTTACACAGGAGATAATTTCTCCAGGTGAACTAGAATGGTTACTCTTTGTTGAAAATCGGTCATATGCTAAACCTTTTGCTGACTATAATGTTGATCCGTTGTACACATCTAAAGTTCTGTGTTATTATTCCTGTTTTGCAGATGCTCAGAGAGGTTATTTACTTAAAGTCACAGGGTACGTAGAACACATATTTAAGGCTGATCAAAAAGTAGTTGAAAGAAAATAAAAGTCTGAGGTGTTTTTTTTTTTTTTCTAATGGTAGAGAATTTCTATTTTAAAATGTACTCATGCCTTTCTCCATTTAAAAATTTTTCCAAACAAGGCCATCTAACATGATTTTGATTTTTCTTTCCAGATGATCACAATTGTATTGATTAATATCAGTTATAAAAAAGTCACCTGATATAAAATCAATCATGCCCAAATGATATACCAATTTTAAAAATGGCAAATTATTGATTCCAATATGCCTTACTTTTAAAGTAAAATTTAAAAATATTAATTTCATAATACACTACATTATATTCACTCATAGGACATATAAATACATAACAATCCTTTGTTTTACTACTTTTGTAAAGAAAAAGTAAAAACAAGGTAATCAAATAAAATTTTCTAGCCAAATATTTGAATTATTGTTTTGGATAAGTCTGAACTAACACTATGATCCCTATGCAGCATATTGCTAAATAATCAAGGGTTTAAGATAGTAAAAGATAACAGACATATTAAATTCTTAAGAAACTTGAATTTCTAAGGTGGTTGGCACAATTTCTAAATTGAATATTTGACAGTCAAATAACAAAGTATTATTTTATGGAATCACAACAATTCAAATGGAAGGTGAAATAACTCTATTGTAAGATGGGAAATAAATAAATTTCTGCCCCTCTCTCCTTTAATTTTATCACCTGAAAAAAGTCAATGAACATAAGAACCAGAATGAAAATCTTTATACGAGATGATAACGCAAATATGGAGCAAAGTGAAAAAAGATGAATTCTAAAGACTTCAAGAGAGACAACAACAACAAAATCTCATTCACCCCTCAGAGTCATTGAATCAGGAATTTGGGACACCAAGTACCTTGAGAGTGACACTTAGGGCTATAAAAGCAGTGGGTGCTTTGTAAGGAGTGGTTAGATCCACAGGTCCTGCCACCATTTTCTATTTCATGCTCACTTTTGATCCATAGGTGTGGCAAGCAAGATGTATAGTCTTGGAAATGGTCAAACACAGTAGCCATTTGGGGTGGAGTGACTAAATGGGAGTTGAGTAAAGGTCAGTAAAATAACTGGTAAAATTTCCCAGTTCCCTACTTCCTTCTAACATCTAGAATTGTGCTGTCCAATATGGCAGCCACTAGCCAGATGTGGCTACTGAAATGAAACAATAGCAAGATCCAGTTCCTCAATTGTACCTTCCAAGGGCTGAAATGCTACATTTGGCTAATGGTTACTATTCTAGACAGCTCAGTATAGAACATGCACATCATCATAGAATAGACAATTAGATTGGACAACATTAAAGAAAGGAGCAATCTGTCTTACAGTTAGTTACCAGAGTGAAGATTAAATGATGCCTCTCAAAACATCTAAAAGCCCCAGAACAAGACCTATAATCTTTAACATTTAGAGTCTTCTAGTGAAAAATAGCTCTGTCATATCACCCTGCATTGCTGATCCTACCACCATTCATGCACAGCATCACATCTGTCTTTTCTAAAACTGATGATCATAAAACATTCAAGAAAACCTTCCAAAATAGAAGACAGAGACCTAAATAAAACGCGTGCATGCGCGCACACACACACACACACACACATATGAAGAAGAAACAGGAACAGTTGCAAGCGAAAGAAAAAGAAATGCATGCTAGATAACAAATCATTCATTAATAAACTTACAAGAAGATGCTGTTAAAAAGGAATATTCGAATGCAAAAAAATCTCTAAGAAATTATAAATGTGAAAATATATATGTAAAATGTAGCAGAATATTGTATAAACTCAAGAAAATATCTTCAAAATTAAAAACAAAACAAAAACCAAACCAAAAGTATGAAAAATAGATGAAAAGGTCAGAAAATTAAATAGAAAATTAACCTAGAGAGCCCACATCTGACTAATGGGAATTCAAAAAAAAAAAAAAAAAGAAAAAGAAAGAAAAGAAAATCCTCAGAAAATTTGCAAAGAAAGTTATAGTAGAAGTCCAGGAAATACTAGTTTTCTGTTGTTAATTTTTAGGAGAATCTTATCATTATTAGTTTAACTGTGTATGTGAATAACCCTTGATAAAAATTTAATAATTATTATATGAAGACCCCAAAACAATTTTATAAAAGAGAGTAGAATCCATATATTCCACTGGATGCATGATGAAGTTACTCACAAAGCACATATTTGAGTTCATTTCCTGATGGTGAACCCAGAAGATTTTTCACTTTAGAAACCAGAAGATAAGCTACAGGCCAAGACAGATCTGAATTCTTCCTGCTGACTCATTTACATCAATGAAGTAAAACATTCAAAACCTCAAGATAAAAACAAAAACAAAAACTAACCCCCCCAAACCTCCAGCTAATGAGACCATTTGTGCAAATTCATTAGCATGAATACTTCCAATTGATTAGCACAAAGTGTTACAAAGAAACCTCAAGAGTAAAAAGCAACATATAAGATTAGAGACTGTTCTCCCAAGATGGAGAAAACCCCTGGGGACAGGCACCAGGGAGTTAAGCAAAGCATCTGGCCTCCTTTACAAATGAACATCTCTTAAAAAGCAACATCTTCTAGTACTTCCAAACCTGGATTAGAGCAAGTGCTTCCCTTTTATAAGGCTGCTAAATGTGAAATCAGTTAAGGAAAGCAAAAGTTAATGCTAATTATTTGTAGAATATGACTGTTGTTTTGTAAACAAAAGATCACATCACTTTTGCTCCCAAGCATCTAAAGATGCTCTGCTCCCTATCAAGCCAGCTGCATCTCATTATGAATGGAAGACACATTCGACCCCTCAGATGATTGTAGCTGTCCCTTCCTTCAGGAAGTTTGAGCTGATCAACTCATACTGCAGTGGTAAAGTAATCCAACTAATGGTACCCAGACATCCTTACATGTCTCCATTTGGAGCACTTAGCACAATATTGTAATGATCTCTTCACCTGGTCCCTATTCTCCACGATACTTTATTTTCAGAAAGAATTAGGAACCAGGCTATCTTATTCATTGTTGTACACAGAGCTGCTAAGAAACTGTTGCACACCATGGCTGGTGCACAAAAATTGAAGGCAAGAGTGAAGAAACGGAAAATGAAGAAATAAACAGAACTCTTCATTTTAGAGATGAGGAAATAACAGTACTAGAGATGCAAACACTAGCCCGGAATAGGTTAATAGCGAAAACAGGAGCAGAACTAAGATCTCCAGCTTCCTTGCTTATTACTTTTATGAAGTATTAAAACAACTCATTAGCCCACATTGAGAAGCCACCAAAAGATGATTATAACTTTCTCCTCCATTACTTATCTTCCCCTTCTCTTACACCTCTGGACAAAAAAGGTCTGTTATTGCTCAGATAATCCCAGTTTACCCCCCCCCCACTCCCGCTTCTGTTTTTGATGCCTCAGTTGATGCCAGGAATTCTCTGTCTTTATCTTTACCCCAAAACAACTATCATTCAGGGTTCAGCTTAAATGCCATCACTTTCAATTACAAAACTAAACAAGAAATTAGATAAAACACTGTACACTTTCTATATACCAAGCAATACAGGAGAAAATGGCCTCTCTTAAAGAAGCGGACCATTAATTAGACTGATAATATCTAGGGTTTGGTAAGAGGTTGAGACAAACCCCTTGACACGCTGTTGGTAGGGATGCAACGGTTTTGTTTCATTCCTGGGGGAATGTCTTTCTAAATTAAGGGTACCTGTCCCCTCAAACCTGACATTTTTGCTTCTCATAATTCCTCATAAAGATACTCCCCTATATATGTTCAAATTCTTATGTACATTAATGGCGATGGCAGTTTTCTAAGATTCTGAAACCAGTAAACAAGTGTTCGATTATAGGATGGTAAGGATATTGTATTATATCTATACAGATAATATGTGTGAACAAGAATGAGCTAGTTGTCTACAAGCTAATAGAAAAAAAAACTCAAACGTAAGTTGTGAAGACAGCAAAGTACAGAACGATATGTCTATAGGATTCCATTTGTTTAAAACTACCTACACAAATACGTGTTTATATACGTTGACATTTATCAGAGTACATTGAAAAAGTCCAAGTAGTGATCATGTCTCAAGGATGAAGGATTAGAGAATTCGTCTTTCTTTATTTTCTTTTTTCTTTTAGAGAGACAGAGAGAGCATGAGCAGGAGGGTGCAGAGAGAAAGAAAGAGAATCTTAAGCAGGCTCCATGCTCTGCATTAAGCCGGACAGGGGACTTGATCCCATGACTCTGGGATTATGACTTGAGTCAAAATCAAGAGTCAGATGCTCAACCGAATGAACCACCCAGGCTCCTTCTTTTTTTTTTTTCAATATTTGAATTTTTAAAATCTATACACAGTTATCATATTCATAATTACTTATTTTCTTAAAGAACTTTTAAAAAGTCTGGATATTTACATAGTTGATGGGATAGTGGTATGAATACTGGGGAAAGACTAAATGAGATACTGATATTTACACAGGCCTTGAAAGGTAGTAAGTGTGTCAGTAGACAGACGTGGTGGAAGGATGTTTGCAGAGAGAGAAAAGCACGTGGCAGGCATGCATGGCTATGTGATTTGTCTCGCCAATGAAAGTGAGTGGAAGTGACCTGTGTCCTATCCAGGCTGAGGAAGTGAAAGCCCTGAGTAATGTGGTTCAATCACAGAGAGGGACTTGTGCCAAGTTGAATGGAGATAGAACAAGATGTGGAATAACAGCAAGACACTCAGAACAGCTGCTCAGTTGTGTCATGTGAATCCTCGAGAGCGAGAAATAAACTTTCACTGCAAAGCCATTGAGATGCAGAGCTGTCTGTTACTAGAGTCAAACCCACCCCGCCTGATGCAGACAATATCAAAGAGGAAATAACATTACACATAAGGAAAGGTTTTAAAAATGGAGGTGTGTGTTTATAATGGTGAGTGTCTGCTACGTGTGTAGGTGGACAGATGGGGGATGCTCAGAAAGTGACCTGGATTTGAAAGGTAAATGAAATGGACTGCCAAAATGAACAGTTACATTGATTTTCTTGGAGTTAGTAAGTTGCTGAAAGTTTTCCTGTTGCTTGGCTTTTGTTTTTGTTAAGCTACAAAGGAACATGATCAACATTCAGGACTATCAGTTACTACTCAGGAAAACTAGCCCGACAGTGTTATGCTACGAAAGATCCTAGTTTTGGATACGCAAGAGGGGTATTCGGCAACCAAGAGAGAAAAGAGGAAGAGAAAGGGAGAGTATTTTGTGTTCTAGAATCCAAGGACAAAGGAAGGAGAGCTGGGTGGTTCACAGTATAAAACCCAAGGAGGTGAAATAAGGTAAAGCCTGAGAACTGAGTGATTCTGGTGATTAACTGATAAACTTCGAGAAAGTAATTAGCAGAGTCAGGTGGAAAGAAACTGGGTTGTATGGTTATAAGCAGTGAGTAGGTGGTAAGGAAATGGGGTCACTTAGTGTAGGAAACTCTCTGAAAACATGCAAGAGAAGGAAAGAAATGAGAACAGCTTGAAGAATTTTTAAGTGAAAAAAAGTCATTTTTCCCCCAAATGTAGCTATTTATTGAGATAGGGAAGGTAATGAAATACCTGGGGCCATCGAAGAGTCAGGGTAGGAGGGTAGGAGGAGCATTAACGGCCCACACATGGTGATGATGGGTAAAACCACATGCACAGGTGCAAAGAGCAACCCGAAGGATACTTTCCACTGGAGCAGGAAGCACCAGAAAGGGGCGAAACCCTGGCAAGTTTCTGAAGCGAAGAAGAGCAAGCTCACAGGAGATTCACCTTAGACCTAGCACTTCTCAGTGGAGGAAACAAAAGGTATGCCCTTGCCAGCAGAGTGTGGAGGCTGCAAGCAATTTAGAAGTGAGAGTCTGCAGTGTGGGAGTTGAGGACATTGCATTTCCAGGAACAGACAGCGAGTTGGGAAGGAAGAAGCGTAAGGGCTTGTGAGCCCTGTTGGGGGCTCAGATGCAAAGAGAAAGGATTTGTATTGGGCACAATAGAGCTATCTGGTAAATGTCTCCAGTTAGGTACAGTCGCCCGGGACGGAGTGGAGACAACAGAATTGGGGTCTCCTTGGGCTTCAACTGAAGTAGAAGAGTAAGGCAAAGGGACAGATCATAGCTTGTCTATCACTGCACTTTCTAAATGATGGCGGAGGTGTGAATCAGAGCTTGTCTCTCAGGGAATTTTCCAAATGCCAGTGACAGATGTCAGAGCCAGGGTAGGAAATTACAAGTGTTTCTATCACAGGTGATGGCCCCAGACAAAAGGAGGGGTAGCTTTTCCAGGTCACAGAAAGAAAAGAGATCTTGCCCTCTTCAGATGTCTTTCAACATTTTTGCCTGACTCACTCCCCTGGCATTTATAACCTTCCCATGGTTCAATTTCTTCATCTCTAAAATGGATAAAATAGCAGTATCCATAGGGTTAATATGAAGACTAATTGCCATGGTCTCATTTAATCAGTATTAGCATCTGGTGAATTAGGCATTGTCATTAACTGCAAGGTTATAGATGAAAAAACTGAAAGATTCTTACCTTGATCTTTAACGATTTCATCAAAATATTTGAACCTAGGGTACCTAGAGGGCTGTCGGTTAAGTGGCTGATCTCACCTCAGATCATGATTTCATGGTTCGTGAGTTTGAACCCCACATTGAGCTCTCTGCTATCAGCGTGGTGCCCTCTTGGGATCCTCTGCCTCCCTCTCTCTCTGCCCCTCCCCCAGTCACTTGCACACACGTGTACTCTCTCTTTCTCAAAAATAAACATTAAAAAATTTAAAAAGTATGAACATAAGCACTTCACAGTAACAGCTCACTCTACTCAACACTATCCAACATTTAACAAATCAAACGCAAAAATTCATGCACATTGCATATAGGAAAGCCACATCATGCACACCCTAGCATGTGCAGCCTGGACCAGATATTGTCTTTTGACCATCTCCATCTAGTCTCTGACTTCCTCTTACCTCCTTAGTTCCCTCGGGGGCTCACTCTCCATCACCTGGACCCCTTCCCCCCGAATTCTGGTTGTGTTTGGTCCATAGAGGCACCAACAGAACTGAGGGATGGTGGTGAGAAAAGTCAGCGTATATCTTCCCCAGCTCTCTCCAAAGGCTCATACCTCTCTGACAGTAACTGCTTCTCTTTAATACCGTGGCTGAAGCCCTGTGGCCTCTCTGCACAGCCCGGATCTTCTGGGCTCCAGTATCATTACTCCTTCCCTTGCCCCTTCACACCCAGGAGTGGCCACAATTTCACTTCTGGGAGCATCATACACAAGAACACATACACAAGAACATGCTGGTTCTTCCAGAACTGCCCTCACCTCTGAGCACAGTCCTTTGATGAATTCCATTAAACCCTGTTGAGATATTTTTCCTATCGGCACCCTGACTGATTCACAGAGTACATACGAAGTGCCATTTATTTTAGGTACAAAATGGAACACCAATAATAACTTTTAGATCCATAGGTGACTTTAGAATGCATTTGAAATAGATGAAAAGACTGAGGGCTGGAGAAGTAAATTGGATCCCAGCTCTAAAGTGAGTAAGAGTGAAATGGAGAAGGGCTGGTCTCCTGACTCCCAGAACAATCTGTGCTCTGTCATGTGGCCTCCCTCACAGGGGGACCTGAACTGGAAAACAAAATTTTGATTAGAGGAAGCAGCTGCAAGACAGTGACTGTGGCTTCTATTAAATAAATTCCACCGTCAAACCTTTCCACCCCATTGTAAGAAGAGACCTACCATCTCTCTCCATGGAGATAATTAGGATTTAACCTCTGTGTCAGAGGCAGAAAGCTGCTAGCTTTCAAAAAGATGTTACTTAAGGGTCAAACCTATTTTCTTCTGATCAATTCTACTGCAAATGGATGAAGCTCTTACAACCTGCTTCGTGTTTTGGGGTGTGAGATGGGGTATCGTGTTCTCTCTCCCTCTCCTGCATACTTATGGCAAATCACGGATTACCAGGCAAAACTGAGGAATGTATCTTTAATTAAAACATTCCTAATGAATTTACAGAGTGGAGAATTTATTTACATTAATCAAATTAAACTTGTAGCTGTGTTTGTGTTTCCAAAAAATTATTCTTAAAAATTGACGGCATATACAATTGATACGATCTTATATATACATACACACACACACACACACACACCACAAGTACATACAAACATATACACTAAGTCTTTAAAACTAAAATGAAATTATTCAGTTTAATCCTATAATGAAGAATGATAAACAGTTATTTGTTGTTTGTTGAGGAAAACTTCTGCATTAGTAACTTTGCATTATAAATAAATAAGATGACATGTATTATTGTTGGCTTAATAAGTGACAAAAGTGAAGCATATTGAAATTAATAACGTCAGGGCGCCTGGGTGGCTCAGTCAGCTGAGTGTCTGACTTCAGCCCAGGTCATGATACTCGTGTCCGTGGGTTTTGAACCCCACGTCGGGCTCTGCGCTGACAGCTCGGAGCCCGGAGCCTATGTCGGATTCTGTGTCTCCCTCTTCCTCTCGACCCTCCCCTGTTCATGCTCTGTCTCTCTCTGTCTCAAAAATAAATAAACATTAAAAAATTAAAAAAAAAAGAAATTATAAAGTCGCCTAAGCTGGCAAATTGAGTCTAGGCTTCCTATATAAGCAGGGCCACACTCTCCATTTTCTGGTCCTTTATAATCAATACCATTATCACATTGATCCACAGAAGATAACTTTATTGATAAGGCCAAATGATATCCTCTGCCATCACTTCTTTCCATCCCCACATCTTGGAATACTCGTCGACGCCTCTAGTTCATAATGGGGACAGCACCCGCTCTAGTCGGATCCCATTCTCTCTTATGGAATTTAGTTTTGTGTCCTGAAGATACTGGTTTAAGCCCTGTTGGGGGTTAAATGGGAACACCCTGTGGGAGCATGAGCTGGAGGCCCTGTGCATGTTGGACCAAAGGGAACTAGCTAAAGAGAGAACAAATGCGTATCTCCAGAGAGAAACAAAGATGATCGGCCACTTAGTTCTGGTGAGAGAGAGACAGAAAGAGAGAGACAGAGAGACAAAGAGACAGAGAAAGAGAAATAGAACTCCCTGATGGCTGTCTTGTCTCATCCCTTTTTTTTTTTCAACGTTTATTTATTTTTGGGACAGAGAAGAGACAGAGCATGAACGGGGAGGGGCAGAGAGAGAGGGAGACACAGAATCGGAAACAGGCTCCAGGCTCTGGGCCATCAGCCCAGAGCCTGACGCGGGGCTCGAACTCACGGACCGCGAGATCGTGACCTGGCTGAAGTCGGACGCTTAACCGACTGCGCCACCCAGGCGCCCCTTGTCTCATCCCTTTAAGAGATCTGATGCTCAGTCCTGCCTTGAGTTCCGTGCGATGTCCATTGATTTTTTTCAGTAAATTACCTCTTCCTTTAATTTACATAAGCAAGTTTGAATAGTATTGTATACTTGCAACCAAGTGACCCATAATGAAAACTATAATGTTTTCCCTGATAATTATGTATGTCTCTTAGAAACACTGCCATGAATTCTGAGTGTTGCTGGTTATTAAACCATAAGCATTAGTGGAATGTCGGATAACTAAAAATGTAGAAATGACAGATAGTGGTTAAAAGTGCGGGCTCTGGATTCAGAAGCCTAGGTTCAAACCTTTACACAAGCGTAACATGAAACAAGTTATTTTTGACCTATTTTGCTTCTGCTTCCTCTGTTGTAGAATATGGAAAATAAAAGAATTACCTGAAAAGGTCGTTATGAAAATAAGTAATATATGGAGGGCAATTACCACAGTAACTGACCCAAAGAAGAGCTTAAACAAATGTCAGTTGTTGTTTTTGTTGTTATTTTTACTCTGATCATCTTTTTTTTTTGTTGTTGTTGTTGTTTTGTTGTTATTTTACTCTGATCATCTCCTTACTCTGATCATCTCTGATCAGCTACTTTTCCCTCTCTTACTCTGCAGATAAAGTTTCATTTTGGGTTTCATGTAGAAGCATCAAAATTCCATTTACAAATGAAAGTAGTTCCAAATCCAGTTTGCAATAAAACCAAGGTCTGCCATAGCCATTAGTATTAACATTTATAGTCCTTCCTTTATCTTGTTTAATTTCCAATAAGTTTCATTCATTCTCATAAGAATGGGTTGGGATTATGAGACTTCACTGAAACAGGCAGGAAAAATCTTTTAAACATCTTAGCAATGGTAATTCAGACAACCGTGGGATGTAATCAGATACCTAATATGAAAATAATTGTGCCATCTTTCATAAACGTAAATCACTGCCAACCACTTTCTTGAGGAGTTACTCTGGGTTGTTTTCCCAGCTGTGCTAAATAGAATTGTGCCGAATAATTTCATTTGATCTGTCCCGCATCCCAAAGCTGGTGTTTTCAGAAGAAAAAAGGTTAGAGGAAGAGTAGAGCCCACACTCCACGATGAGTAAAACTGACTTGTCCAACAGGGATTTACTTACCACATTAGCCTCATTAACACACAGCTCTAACCAATTGAGCTAAATAATTAGGGTCAGCTATAGATAGAATTACCATTAATTGTTTTCAGATTTCAATCTCTGGGCCTTCATTCCAGAATCACTAATTAAAACAGGGAAGAAAAAAGTGAGCCAGAAGTATGGAGTGAATTTATGCGTCATAATCATCTAGTACCAAGCCAAATGGCTCATTATGGAGAATGCTATCCAAATCAGGTTTCCAGCAGTAAATATTTAAATTCTAGGCACTTGAGAAAAATGTTGCTAAATAAATTCGAGACATCACTGTTTTGTCTAGTTAACACGTCTTCCCATCCTTCTTATGGGAATAGTTCTATCCACCCGCTAACCATTGTAGACTCACGAACTGCTCTGAGCCTCTTAGGGGAGCTTGCCACGCAGTGCTCATACTCATTGGTCTGAGGTGTCAGAAAAGAAGCTAAGAGAGGATGTGTTCTTGACACTCTGGTCTTGGAACTGTTCATAGATAAGGCTTAATTGGCTCGCAGCCACACAAAGACAAATGAAACCCTCGTGCAGAGGGCAAAGAGGTGAGATGTAGGGAAAGATGAATAGAGAGGCCTAATGGCATTTGAATCCCTTCTTCTATCTATCCCTCGCTTACTCTTAACATTCACATTTACACAGGCTAATAAACTTCCCATTTTTCTTAAACTAATCTAACCTGGGTTCCTGTCACTTGCAATCAAAATGTCTGATTAGTAAGCCACTACACCAGGATTACTTTCTTTAAATATTGTTGAAGCTTGCTTCATTTCAAAGACCTGAGAATTACAGGGGCAATTTGAGCAGTAGTCGTGTCTACAAAAAACATATATAAATATGCGTTAATGTAGAAAATGTGTCTTTACAAAGGCCTCATAGGAAACTTACAGGAGATTGTATTATAACAAAGGACAGGCATCTATATAAGAATGCAAATATCCATACATTACTGGATTAACGAATAAAGCATGACAATGATGCTTCTATGAGTTCTTACAATATGTCCTGCCACGGATATAAGCACTTCACATCTATCATCACATTTCATTCCACAATAGCTCTGTTAGGGTGAATTCGTTATCTACTGATGTACAACAATTTAACTACAAACTCAGCGGCTTAAAACAACATGCATTTATTATCTGACAGCTTCTGTGGGTCAGGAGTTCAGACACAGCTTAGCTAGGTCTTTTGCAAGACTGCAAGCAAGGGGTCAGCCTGGGATGCAGCTTCATGTGGGGCATAAATGGGGAAGAATCACTGCTTTCCTGACTTGGCTGCTGGCTGCAGTCAGTTCCTTGGGCTGTTGAACTGGGCCTCAGTCCTGCTGGATGTTGGCAGCATGAGGCTGCCCCAAGTAACCTCGTTATGGGGATCTCTCTATAAGCAACCCATTAACACGGCAACCTGCTTTTTCAAAGCCATAAGAGAGAAAAATAGGATACATATTAGCATTTCCCATATGACACATGAGGAGGTTGGGGCGTTTCTTAACAGAGAAGTTGAGGTGCAGAGTTATATTTCAAATCCAGGCAGCCTGTTTCTACTATTCAACTCTTTATGGAAAAAAGAAAAACTATGTATGGTAAGATCAGTATCAGTCTCAGACCTGATGTTCACTAGCTGTGTGAGCTGGGACACAGCTTAACCTCTCCGATCTTCATTTCATTTTCCTTCTATAAGGCAGAAATGATCAATAAAAACATTTTATTACTTTCTGAAAGTATAAGAATATGGTATCAAAAATATTACCCCATATCCCTATGATATAGAACGAAAACATCCCACTCCTTTCTGCAGTAGTGATACCACTTCCAGCCTTGTCAGGCAGACGGAAATAAAGATATAAAAGTATCTGCAGACGACGTGATGCTTCCACTATCACCAAGACATGATACTTGAGAACACTGACAGCAGCAGAGATGGGTTTTGCAAAAATTCACTCACATTTTTTTGCTTGCTGTGCCACGCGATACTTCTATAACGGTTAGACATCAAGAAACGCCTTTGGTAATAATAGATGGGAAAATGAAGGAAATCCACATCTAGGGAGCAGCTACTGAAAGTTACCATTGTCCTAGGTAGTTTATTGATGTTATCATCATTAACTTTCAAGAAGTTCGGTGAAAGAGTCATTTTTAACTCTCTTTTCAGATTCAAAAACTAAGAATCAGGAGCTGTATAACTTTTCCATGTAGAATTTAAACCCAAGATTTCTTCACGTTGGACAAATAGGAAAAAATATATATTTAAGTGTGTGTGTGTGTATGTGTGTGTATATATATATATATGTGTGTGTGTGTGTGTATATATGTATATATATGTATATGTATGTATATACATATGTATGTATATACATACATATACATATATATATATGTACACACACACACACACACACACACATACACTACATCATGGTGGAATTCACTCATTTTTTTCAGTTACCAAATCACCAAGGAGTAATTGAGCTTTTATATCAGTCACAATACACAAAAGGAATGAAAAGTCAGATTAAAATGTCACAGTATTTTGATACAGAAACCATTGAGTGGGGACTCAAAAGACATCTATCCTCATCTGGCTGTACAACTAACTCACCATGTGTCTAAGTTAACTGATTTAAATTCTATAGTCCAAGCCTCAGTTTCTTCTCTATAAACATGGTACCAATCCCCTCTGCTACAAGCAGTAACTGGAATCAAATTACTTAATAAAGCACTATAAATATAAGATATTGTTACAGTCTTGGGCAAACACAATCTTGATCCATTAGCTTTAAGTAATAGTCAAAAA
This sequence comes from Lynx canadensis, assembly GCF_007474595.2. NCBI lineage: Eukaryota > Metazoa > Chordata > Mammalia > Carnivora > Felidae > Lynx > Lynx canadensis. The sequence goes on along the minus strand of NC_044311.2, from coordinate 20,521,057 downwards.
ACAAACATGTTCATGTGATATCTTCTTTCACCAGAGTACTTAAGACACTGTGTACTCAGGGCACTTGTGTGCTTAACACAGTTGGTTAAGCATCTGACTTTGGCTCAGTCATGATCTCACAGTTTGTGAGTTAGAGCCTTGCATCAGTCTCTCTGCTGACAGCTCAGAGAGTCTGGAGCCTGCTTCAGATTCTGTGCCTCCTCGCCTTCTGCCCCTCCCCCACTCACACTCAGTCTCTCTAAAAAATAATAAACATTAAAAAAAAGAACACTCTGTATCCAAGATAACAACTTTGGGGCACCTGGTGGCTCAGTCGGTTAAGTGTCCAACTTTGGCTCAGGTCATCATCTCCCAGTTTGTGAGTTGGAGAGAGGGAGGCACAGAATCTGAAGCAGGCTCCAGGCTCTGAGCCGTTAGCACAGGGCCTGACATGGGGCTTAAACCCACGGACCGCGAGATCACGACCTGAGCCGAAGTCAGACGCTTAACCAACTGAGCCACCCAGGCATCCCTATATTATAATTTTCAATGAAGAGGACTAAAGAAACAAAATCAGTCTTCCCTCCAGTTTGGTTGACTAAGTTTTTCAATAATAGTTTTTGAACAGTTTTTCCTTCAACTTCAAAACAACTCACCTTTGGTAGTATAAGGTCAACTTTTAGGATAGTTGTCAAATTTGGGACACTTCTATCTAGTTTCTTCTGTATTTGAGCTATACGATTGAGAGGTAGCTTCCATAGAGCAGTTCTGGTTCTGTACATTTCAAACCTCAGTCCTCCTTTGTTGCACACATACCTTTAGTTTTCAGGCTCTTTAGAACTGGTTCATATTGAGATCTAAACTCTGACCTGACATTTCTGCTATTACTCTGTGCATTACGGGTAAGGAAACCTAACATCTCATGAAGTTTTGTCAAGAAGACCCTTACTGAACTTTCCAATGTTGTAATTACATACATTCTGTTCTTTATTCATTAAATGGCCCTTAAACTCTTGAAGCAATACTACACAGACTTGTATTATCAGATGGGGACAGCGTGAGAATACTGAGGTTGGAAGTTGAAGCCAAGCATGTGAATGAATCATAAAATACCTGCTCTGTGAGGAAACGGACACACTGGTTCCTCAGCTCATTTCCATGCATGCAAACATCCATGGTTAGTTGAGCAATCAATCCCTGCCCCTATATCTCGCTGGACGTAGAAGCCACCTCTATTAGTTTGGAGAGACAAACTACGCAAACAATTAGACTCCAAATATAACAATGACTCAGGCACATGGAAGAGTTTTTTTTTAAAGTAATTTCTACACCCAACATGGGGTTCAAAACTCATAACCCAGAGATCAAGAGTCTCATCTCTTCTGACCGAAGCAGCCAGGTCCCCTAGGGAAGGTTTATTTATTGTGCATAAGACATTGTAGGGAGGGTGAGCAGGTCTGATGTGAGACTCTCACACATGTGGTCACTCAGGGACCCTGGATGACAAAGGTTCTACTAGCTTTTTTTTTTTTTAGTGCTTATTTATTTTTGAGACAGAGAGCATGAGAAGGGGAGGGGCAGAGAGAGAGGGAGACGTAGAACCTGAAGCAGGCTCCAGGCTCTGAGCTGTCAGCACAGAAGCCAATGCGGGGCTCAAACTCACTAATCCGTGAGATCATGAACTGAGCCGATGTTGGACGCCCAACCGACTGAGCCATCCAGGCGCCCCTGGTTCTCCCACCTTTGACATGCAGTTTCCAAGGTCCCTGTATTAGTCTGCTAGGGCTATCATTAAAAATAAACAAACAACCAAAAAAAAAAAAAAAGTCCACAGAGTGGATGGCTTAAACACAGAAATTGGATTTCTCACAGTTCTGGAGGCTAGAAGTCCATGATCAAAGTGTCGACAGGTTAGGTTTCTCCTGGGTCCTCTCTCCTTGACTTTCAGGCGGCCACCTTCTTGCTGTGTCCTCACATGGCCTTCCCTCTATATGTCATCCCTGGTGCCTCTGTGTGTCCTAAATCTCTTATTATAAGGATGCCAGTCAGATGGGATTAGGGTCCACCCTGAAGGCCTCCTTTTAACTTAATTACCTCTTTAGAGGCCTCTCTCCCAAATACAGAGGTGCTGGAGCTTAGGGCTTCAACATACATTTTTACGTGGCGGGGGGCAGGACACAGTTCAATCCAAACCCATTATCCTGGGGGTTCTCTTGATTCTAGTCACACAGACGTGGAAAGGACCATGCGGAAAAATAACACTGGGTGCTTTTTGTTTTCAGCCATGCTGAAGTACAAAATTATCTCTTGCAGTCCCATTTCCTTCAGCTGAACTTGGACAGTGGCTGTGTGCACAAGGAGAGCTGGGGGATTTAGGACCCCTGGGCAGCCCGCTCCCAGCAAAAGCCCACACAGGGAAGGCTAGAACACATTTTTGGTGGGCAGGCAGGCAGGCATCCCTGCCACAGCACTGTATTTAAAATCGGTAGGTTCCTTATTCAAATGCAGCAGCAAGTTTTACACAGCAAGAACTCAACGAATACAATTTTATTTCACTTAACTTTGTTCCCTGCTCTCATCCCCTAATATTATTAATCTTGTCCTCTAGCCACGCCTTGACCTTTTTTTTAAACTCTAAAAGACTAGAGTTTTGGGGTGCCTGGGTGGCTCAGTCTGTCAAGTGTCCAACTTCAGCTCAGATCATGATCTCACTGCTTGTGAGTTCGAGCCCCACATCGGGCTCAGTGCTAATAGCTTGGAGCCTGGAGCCTGCTTCGGATTCTCTGTCTCCCTCTCTCTGCCCTCCCCTGCTCGCTCTCTCTCTCTCTCTCTCTCAAATATAAAATAAAACATTAAAAAAATTTAAAATACTAGAGTTTTGTTGTTTTTTGCAGTTGTCCTTTGACTTTCTCTTCCTTTACATTTAAAATCTTTCAATGTTGGGGCATCTGGGTGGCTCAGTAGGTTAAGCCTCTGACTTCTGCTCAGGTCATGATCTCATGGCTCGGCTCATGCGTTCAAACCCCTGTCTGGGAGCTGTGCAGACAGCTCAGAGCCTGGAGCCTGCTTCAGGTTCTGTGTCTCCCTCTCTCTCTGGCCCTCCCCGGCTAATGCTGTCTCTCTCAAAATAAATAAACATTAATAAAAAATAAAAATAATATAAAAATCTTTCAGTGGTTAGTGTTTCAGGTGGCTAGACTATCTTATAAAGCCTTTTCTATCTAATCTCTGGAAAGAGGAAGTATACAGAAAGTGAAGAAAATGTGAGTGTGTGTGTGTGCTCACGCGTGTGTATGTGCATGTGCATGTGTGTGTTGGAGAGTGATTTAAAAACTCATCAATTTGAAAAGAATTCATTATTCAGTGAAAGAGAGGAAAAGGCATAACAGGCTAATCTAAACGAGGCTTGAGGAATCTGAACGGTTTTATTTACGTAGGATATGAACAGATAACTTTCTGAAAGGCTAATCAGAATTAATGAATAGAAAAATTAAGGAATAGAATTAATGCTCAGAAAACAGGAAAAGAAAAACTGTAATCAAGCATCAAGTTGTGTTCTATTTAAACAGGCTAAAATCTATGAGAATTTAAAAAATAAAATCACCTTAAGACTACCCTCTCTCATAATATTAAACACACACACACAAATGAACATAACAAAAGGCTTAAGGATACTACATAGCAATCCTACAATATGCACAATGTGATAAAAAAAATAAAGGTAAAGTGAAGGGGTGACAGCACAGATTATCAGGTTACTTGAGAGTTTGGGATGGCCACAATTCATGCTATTTCCTTGCAAAGGAATCTGGGTAAAAGACATGGGGTAAGGAATGGCTTAATTCTTGTTTACTGTTGGGAATATACAGACATCTGACTCACTGATAGGGCCAAATTAGTTGCTTCTCCACTGATGCTAAGATACCCTTCAGTACCTTCCATCAGAAAATCAATTTCCTTGCAGGAGAGTTTTTGAAGGAGGCTGGGGAACTTCTATTATGCTAAATAAGTAGTTGCAGCAGAACACATTTTCCTTCCTAAAATGACCTCTACCAAATAGGGCACATTTACTCTTGCAAATCCCAAATATTTTTCAATCCTTTAAATCTAACTAGTTTTCCCATTTAAAAAAAAAAAATTAAAAACAGCCCCGGTTCTCCTGCTTGTTTCTTATTGCTTGTTACACCTGGTAAGTGGTTTGTTAAAGTGTCTCCAAGCAACGCATGCACAGGTCTGGAACAACGTGGTTGTGTGTGTGTGCACGCGTGCGTGTGTGTGTGCGCGTGTGCAAGGCTCACTCCTTGTAGTATCTGGTGTCTAAATGAGTAGTACAAAATACTTCTTGTGATATCTGTATGCTTCTGATAAAAAAGACAGAAATTACCAACACAGGTCACTTTGAAGCTGGAACTTCAAGGTGTTATAAAAAGAATTTATACATTGTCATCACCTCTGAATCTGCAATAGTGTTTTTTATTGCAGCAAATAGCCAGATTATTAATTCCTCTTCACTGATTACTTTTTGAAAGGCCTCAACAGAGTCAGAAGGTACCATCTGACTAAATCCCTAGAACACATTGATTTTGCCCCTACCACGTATCTTAAAAATACAAACCTGATCTTTTCCTTCTTTGCAAATGCATGAATTTCAGCAATCTCCTTTCTGTCCTTGAGACCTGTTCCATCAATAACAATTTCTACATTTATAAGCCTTAATGAGTTGAGTAATAGAGAATTCTGGCTTCTCTAGCCACTACGGATACCAAATTTTCATTCCTATTTAATATGGTTGAGGGCAAGGTGTCTCAACTCTCATGTGCTCCGAACAATAAGCGAAGTTCTTCATGAGAGTTTTCTGGTGAGAACTGGGGGTATAATAATGCTGCATGCTAAGAACTGGACTAGGTTCCAAAGAGCAGGTTTGAATCTAGCTCTGTTATTAACTAGCCGTATGTCCTTGAACAAGTCACAGCTCTGAGGACTTCCCCGTGTGCATCTATAAAGTGAGGTATTTGAACAAGATACTTCCTAAATAGTTAATGTGACAGTGTTTTTGTGGCCCAGATATTTCCCTTGCTTTACGGATATTATTCACCTCTTCTTCAGAGCAACCCCAGGAGAAGGTACTTTGAGAATCTTTGTTGAACAGAGGTGGAAAGTTAAGGCACGGTGAGGTTAAGAATCTTGCCCAAGGTCAAAGCAGCAAGCGAGTGGGAAGCAAATTCAAACAGGAATAAATGCCCTTAGCCGTGCTGTTCTGCTGCTAAGGTCCTTCCTAGCACTAATGTGCTCCGATTTATATCAATCTCTCCTACAAGGAACTTAGGTCTACTATCCTTGATAAAATTTTTGAGACAAATAACCTGTCATAAGGAAAAGCGCCTGGACCAGGAACCTGGTAACTGACTTCCTCTCCCCCCTTCCTCCCTTAGGAAGTTGTATACAGGGGCGCCTGGGTGGCTCAGTCGGTTGAGCATCTGGCTGCAGCTCAAGGTCATGATCTCACCGTTTGTGAGTTTGAGCCCCACTTGGGCCATGATCTCACCGTTTGTGAGTTTGAGCCCCACGTCGGGCTCTGTGCTGACAGCTCAGAGCCTGAAGCCTGCTTCAGATTCTGTGTCCCCTCTCTCTCCACTCCACCCCTGCTCGTGCTCTTCAAAAATGAATAAACATAAAAAAAATTAAAAAAAAAAAAGAAGTTGTATACAGCCAGGGAGGTTGCCAAGAAGCTTGTTGTGCTACACAACTCCTTGAAATCCCTTCCAGTTCCCCATTTGTGGGATTTTAGCTCTGAATCAACAACTGGCACATCTCTTATTGTGAATGGAAGCCTAGATTCCCAGGACAATGATTTCTTTCCTCCTCTGTAGTTAGTTGAATAGTGGCCTCCCAAAAGATACATCCATATCTGATCCCTGGATCCCCTGGAACCTGGGAATATTTCTTTATACAGCAAAAGAATAAATATTGCCTTTTTCGGGGTGGGGGAAGGGTCTTTGTAATGTAATGAAGTTAAGGATTTTGAGGTAAGATTCCCCTGGTGGGCCCTAAAAGCTATGTAACTAGTCACAGCAAAACACATTCTCTTTCCTAAAAAGACCTCTATAAAACAGGGCGTAGTTAGATTTGCAAACCACAAATACTTCTCTATACTCTACATCTGACCAATTTTGCCACAAGACAAAGTAGAAACAGCTCACACAAGTGTACAAACAAAATAGAGGCACATGGAGATTTCACACATGGGCACACAGAGGAGACTGGAATGATGCTTCTATAAACCAAGGAAAGGCAAAGGACTGCCAGGAGCCAGCAGAAGCTGGGAAGGGTCCTTTTCCAGAGGCTTCAAAGGCACCAACCCTGCCCATACCTGATTCCGTACTCCCAGCCTCCAGAAATGGGAGAGAATAAATTTCTACTGTTTTAAGACACCTATTCTGTAGTAATGTGGTGCAGAAGCCCCCACAAACCAGAACAGTACCCCATTTGGGATGAATTAGGTAAGTCAAACAGAGGTATCTGAATCATCTCTATATCCCAATGACTGCAGAGTAAATGAGCAACAAACATAAAATCACATCACAGAAGTCAACAGAGTTTGTTGTTTGTGTTTAAGTATAAATTAGGGAAACACTAGCAAAGACAGTAATCTTAAATACGGAAAACATCCATCATTAAAAAAACATAGGTCTAACAAATATAAGGTAATGCAGTTGAGAAAACTTGAAATTTATTTACTTGTTTATTTTCTTAAATATTTACTTATTCTTGAGAGACAGAGTGTGAGCAAGGGAGGGGTAGAGAGAGAGGGAGACACAGAATCTGAAGCAGGCTCCAGGCTCTGAGCTGTCAGCACAGAGCCCAACGTGAGGCTCAAACTCACCAACTGCGAGATTGTGACCTGAGCCGAAGTGGGACACTTAACCGACCAAGCCACCCCAGCGCCCTGAAATTTATTTTTTTAATGCTCATTTATTTTTGAGAGAGAGAGAGAGTGTGAGCGGAGAGAGAGAGCAGGGGAGGGGCAGAGAGAGCTAGAGACACAGAGCTGTGGGCACAGAGCCCAACGCAGGGCTCAAACCCATGAACTGCAAGATCATGATCTGAGCCTCCCCGGTGCCCCTGAGAAAACTTGAAATTTAAAGCTACCTTCTTCTTGACTTAACCTTTATGTGTGTGTGATTATAAATGCAAATATGCATAAGTACACACATTTAGATCCAGCCTGGCATGCTGTAGTTCTTCCTTTCTAAATTCATACTCCACCATCCAGCCAAAACAACAGTGACAAAACAAATGTGATCATCACATTATTCTCCTGCTTAACACCAGCAATGCTGTGAAACAGAGACTCTCTTCATTAAAAATTCCCTGAAGCCTCTGTTTCTCTGGGGAATGTTAGTAAGAGTTGCAAAACCGCTAGCTGCTTTAATGTTCTTAGCTCAGACTTGCTGAGGGAGTCGTGATGAAGAAGAACCCATGACATTCTGAGTCTAACTGAGAAGGAGCTTCTGGGAACTGCATTGTCTCTGGGAAAGAGAAGATAGGAACTCTAGCAATTACATAATTACATTCCTTAGGAATTGCCCCCCTCCCCCCACCGTCCGCCCCTCCCCCACAGCCCTCCTTCCCCCTCCCCCCCCCCCCCCCCCCCGCACCATTTTACCTGAGAAAGAATGAGGGGAGTACTTCGTGTGTTTGGAGACCAAACTCTGTCTGGACACCACCAAGCATCTCTCTTCAAAGCATATTAACAAAGGCAAAAAGGTATGTATCCCTTGACTGAGAGCCCATCAGAATTAGCACCGTAAGTGTTCAAGAGCCTGCTAGCAAAACATCAGCACATATTTCAGGGCAAGGGGAAGTTAGTCTAGAAAGCAATGACCAGTGCATCAGAAATACAGTATGGGGAAGTTTATGTTTGAAAGCAAGAGCAGAAAAAAAAAAAAAAAAAAGGCAGTCAGAAATCTCTGGCTACTTTGTATTTTAAATTGAAGCCAAAAAGGGTCTCCCACCTCTAGTGTTCCAGAGGAACAACAGCTGAGGTGGGGCCTATTGTTATTCAAATGAACGCTGTAACTCATTAGAGAAGAGCCTTCTTTTGGCCAATCTTTCCTCCCCTCCCCCCCTCCCCACGCCTTAGCTTCGCCTTCCTTCTCAGGGCTCTTTTGGCAGTGAATAGGCACATTACTGGGGCGAGATGTTTTTCTGTCTTCCTTCGCCAGAAGCTCTGCGCTAATAAAGTGCCATTTGATCCTAATAAGCAACAATTAGTCTCATTCCAAGCAGCCATTGTTGCACATCCTTGCATTCAGGCTATATATCCTTCTGCACCCAGGTCTGTCCTTTTAGCATCAGGTAGCCCAGTATGGCAAGCAAAGTTCTTAGCATCAGTCCACTGGTTTCCTGCTTGATGCCCACAGCCTACCTGACTGTGTGTTTTGGTTTTACCCAATATGCTGAATGCAACAGGAACAAGCGTGGCTGTGATACAACATGTGCCAGTACGCTTCACCCTGCAAAGTCACAGTAGGGCAGTTTTCCACATAGGGCTCAAGAGCAGACCGGTGCTGGAAAGCTACATATGCAAACTACTAATGGTGTGATACTAGTTTGCAAATCCTTGTAAGGAAACCCATCACAAAACAGACACAGTGGGTAAGCAAAGCAGTGTGATTGTGTGCATGGGTGCTGTGCACAGGAGTACACACACACACACACCACACAGTGCCACACATACGTTATTATTTCCTGAAGTACTAAGTACCTGGCATAGGTTAACCTTAAGCAATGGAAAGCAATTGTTTCCCTATAAAAACCTGTGCACTTACCATGCGGTTAATAAAGGAGGCTGCAAAAGCACAACTTTGAGAGCTGGACTCTTGGCTGAAATACTGGGTGGCTTTTTCCCCTGATAATTATGCATTTGCTGTCTAAGATTAATCAGGGAAGTTAATGATGCAAAAAATTACATTTATAATCCAGTCTGAATACAGCTGTACTGCAAGCTAAGTTCTAAGTCCTATTAAAGTAAATGGAATTAATGGGCTGTCGCTGGCAATCTTTATATCTATCAGTTACTAATTAACATTCTTCTGTAAAAAATAGTTTGTGGTGGGGAAAAAAATAAAACATACCTTAGTAGCAGATGTGGTAAAGCCTAAGTGGAGTCATTAAGGCCGACCAAAGCAGTGCCTACTAGGGATGACAAGGCAGAGTGTTCACCAATGCAGGGAAGCCAGAAAGTGCCAATTCACTGTGCCATCAGTTAAAAGAAAAAAAAAAATGTGTGTGGGTGTGTGTGTGTGGTGGTGTGCACGCGCACACATGTGCACGTGCGCATTCGTGTGGGCATGCGTAAAGTTGTTTGTTTTATGCGACAGCAAATAATCACCACTAAGGACAACCTTCAACAGGAAATGTGGACTTCAGCTAATAATGCAAGAACAGAGGCATGCCAGCTGTAAAACTGGAGAGTTAAATTAGCTACCGAGGACAAATGAATGTAGTGTTTATCTTCAGAGATACTCAAGCGCATTTGCTGCTCTCATCACAAAAGGCTCCCAGTTTGATTACTAATTTTATGTCTTCTGTTCTTGAATTAACTTGAAGTGTCCTTTCCAACCCTTTACACTGTGTGTGTGTGTGTGTGTGTGTGCGTGTGTGTGTGTGTGTGTGTGTGTGGTGTGAGTTATTTGGTCCTTAGCACAAAAGGGGAAATTTGTTACTCTTCTGGATGCTAATTCTTTTGTATTTTTGTGTTACTTCATTTTCTTAGCCAGGAACGCGCGCTTTGTTACTCTACAGGCAAGAAGAAACTCAATTTGCTAATAAGGGTAGTTTCTTTTATAGGGGGCATAGAGTTTCCACTCATTTTTATTATTCACAAACGGAGACTCTGATGCAAGAAAATCTCCCTTAGGTCTTATCAGAGATTAAATTATTTCAGTGGGGGAAAAAAAAGTGATCTAGGAGGAAGGAATTAAAAAATAATGCTTTAAAAAAATAAGGTTAAGAGCATTTGCCCTCAAATTTTCAACACCACAAATCTGCCTTGACATAACAGTTAGCACTTAGTCTGAAGAGATCATTTGCTTGTAAACTTTCCAGATGTGCAGGTCTTGCTGTTTTCAGTACGACTCATACTGAACCTCACAAATCAGAGAAGAGGCAAGTTTTTAAGTCAAGTGATAGAATATATTGAGTCCTAAGCTTTTAAATTTTTTAATGTTATTTATTTTTGAGAGAGAGACAGACTGAGCACAAGTGGAGGAGGGACAGAGAGAGGGAGACACAGAATGCCAAGCAGGCTCCATGCTCCGAGCTGTCAGCACAGAGCCCAATGCAGGGCTGGAACTCATGAACCTTGAGATCATGACCTAAGCCGAAGTCGGATTCTTAACCCACAGAGCCACCAAGGTGCCCCTCGAGTCTTACGTTTTGAGTGAAAAGATCAAGGTTGACACTGTAGCATTATCATCTACTAGGAAAAAAATCTTGGAATTTAGGTTTTTCATCCATCAAAAGGGAGTAACAGGGCATAACCTTCCTTCCTACTAAAGAGGTATTGAGATGTTAAAGGCTTCATGTGATTTTACAGATAAGAAAGTGCTCATAAATGTAAATCAATTATCTGTGTTGAATTTGGTCCATCTATATAGTTATCAACAAAGATGCATCTTCAGTTCTGGTCCTGTAGATCAGAATCTCCCCGGCAGGGGCAGGGACTCAAAATGGCCCTTCAACCTGGGAAAGGAGCCAGCCACCTGGCCCTGCTGGTTGGGGCACCTTCCTGGAAATTTGCCAAGACCTGCATGGGTGCCTGGACCTGCAGGAGTTGTCAGGGTCATCCTCTGAGGCATCCTGAACAGGATGCCGATGTCCACAGAGCTCAGTGACCTTGCCTTTAAGGCTGTCACCATATGTGTAGTTCTGGGGCCTTGTATTCTGGGAGGGCAGCCTGGGTCCACTCCCACTGCTCCGTGCACTGTTTCTTGCACAGGAGATCAGGCCACCAGTGGTGCTGATATCTGATTCGGGGCAACCATTTAACAAGGAACACGGGCTCTGTTTGGGGCTCTGAGCCTCCACTGTCCACCATGGACCTTATAGGATTCGTACTCGTAGGTCCTGTATAATTCTGACTATCCAGGTCTGCAGCACCAAGGAGGACGAGAAGCAACCTTGGCTGTGTGCCCCCTTATCACCAACACCAGAAAGGCCACCTACTTCCCAGTGCAGTCTCAGTCATCTTCCTAGGTGGCCTTCCAGACTCTTCCTCCTCAATGCCAACAGAGCCTGCTGGTCAATGTCCTCCTTTGTCTCTCACTGATGTCCTCCCACCTCATGCTGTCTCTATCATCTTAGGCCATGCCTGATGAGGGTGGACACTTTTTGCCATAATGGAACTGTTCTTGTCACTCTGCCCACAGGCCGTTACTCTCTGGTCTGGTGGCCTTGTGTAGCTGGCAAGGGTGTGGGTCCCCACTGACAGGGATCACATTCTAGAAAGCCAACGATTACCTCCTGAATTGTTCAAAACATATTCTAAGACCCTCGACACTTAGACTAGAAAATTTCAAACAGTAAATTTAAAGCCCCCAGAAGTCTTCAGACTTTGTGGCAGACCCAGGAAGATTTGCATTTCCTGTTCCTCATCAAAGGGAAAACACAGTGACAACCTTTGAGGGGGTCATTGGGAGCCAATCTTCCCCTGAAGCACCACGGATAAGGCAGCTCATTAGTAATAATGTAACAAGCCTTAAATTAATGGTCTTAGGAAAATCAGAATCAAGATGATCTGTTCCAATATAAACCAACTCTGGAGAAGTCTGGCACTGTAATAATAATGCTGTCCCTTTCTTCCTACGGTGGGAGATGTGAAATCAACAAGGAAAGGTGCATTGGACAGTAATGGACAAGAGAAGATGGTGTCTGAGCCTAAAAAGAATTTTAATGTGCACTGACTGGGACATAAATACATACACCACTAGCTCTTCTCTACCCATTTTTAAAAATTTTTCTTCAATAAATCACTATACCTCATATAGGCCCATGGATATTATAATTTGTAATCAACTTGTTTTATAGACAGGAGCCCCACCAAACAGTATTTATTTGCTCAGGCTCTACACATGCTAAAGGCAATTCTGTAGCACATCCTGGTTTTTTTTTTTCTTTATTTTACAGGAAAAAAATATAGTAGATTGAGAGGTATCTATATAGAGACAGCGTATATATCTACAGTCCAATTAATTCTGTGTTAAATTCAGTCCATCTATATAGCTCAAGAGGCTTTTGTTTAATTTCTCTTGCACATAATCATTATTTCGCTTTTTAATGTAAAACAAATGTTGCATTTTGCTTAATTCTCACTTTACTTGATGATGGTCATAATACATGTATAGCCAAGGCACATTTAACTTAAATTAATTCACGTGTCCTTTCAGAATGATTTATGTGGACGTCCCCAAGCAAAATGTAATGGTGAAGGGAAATAACAATTTAAAAATCTTGCCCCCAAATGAAAATGTTTATTAGTCGTTTCCAATTTGTCACTGAAGCAAAGTGATGATAATATAATGTTCTCCTGGGGAGCCTGGGTGGCTCAGTTGATTAAGCGACTGACTTTCTGGATTTCGGCTCAGGTGGTGATCTCACAGCTCCTGAGATTGAGCCCCGTGTTGGGCTCTGCACCGAAAGTGCGAAGCCAGCTTGAGATTCTTTCTCTCTCCCTCTCTCTCACTGCCCTGCCCTTTCTCTCTCTCTCTCTCTCTCTCAAAATAAATAAGTAAACATTAAAAAAATAATAATGTTCTCAATGAGAAGAACTGCCTTTTTTATGGTCAGAGACAATAAAACTTGTGTTTGAAAACCGGGGCTCTGATTTCATGCTGCCCTTGTTCACATTAGAGCTCTGGCCCTGTGATTTGGCACTCAGACGCTTCAACTGCATAGAAAGACAACACAGCTCCTCCTCCACTAGGTGGATGTAAGGATCCCAATAAATAATGTAGGTCAGGAAATTATGCAGTAATTTAGAATATGTTTAATGAATGCAAGTACCTTTTATACAGATCATAAAATAATGCTTTGCCTCAACAACACTATTATTACACATTAATAACAAATCTCAGGAAAAAATAACTTTCCATATGACCCTTATATCACTATATTATATTTATACAGTTGCAAGTACCACAGCACTTTTGCTTTGCTTTTTTTAGCAAGGCATGGCCTGATGATACTGATTTGAAACTAGTGTTCCCTATCTAGTTTGTCCCGTATATCTGAGCTGCAGATTCTCTTTCTTGCAAAAGTAAAGCAACGAAATGTTGACAAAAATTAGTCTTAAATTATGCTTGTCAATGGGTTTGAAGCGAAAAGCTGAACTATATTAAAATCATTAGGGTGTATTGAGAAAAGGGAGGAATGGCCCAAAGGTGTTTTCTGGTGGTTTGTTTGTTTCAGAGACATACATGGAACAAGATATGGTGAGAAACGTGTTAAATGTATTCAGTTCAGCTTTCTGTTCCTGTCACATGCAACTAATCAACATTACTGGCAAATAACCAAACAGCACTATTTCAGAATGTACCTCCATTCATAGAAGTTCTTTTTATTGCCATTATAATGCAGGTTTGGAAATGACAGTTTGGTGTTCCTTGGGAGCTCCCTAGGTTGTTCACAAACCTTAGAACAAAACCCAGTTTCCCCCTGTACGGAGGATGACTGTCACATATCGGCTTTTCTGGGTGACCTGCGAAATCAGCCTACTGTTAAAAACGGATATTGATGGAAGTAATTCTTTTTTTCTTTTCAAAAAGTGCTGAAATCATAAAAATAATAGCCCTCTTTTGCCTTAGACAGAGAGATACAAAAGATGAAAAAGATGCAGTACCTGAATTGGAAAGGATTTGTTTTAAAATAACAGAAATCTGGGAAACAATCGTACTTTGAGACCTTGTAATGACTACTGGCAAGAATTAGATTGGTGGAAATCCAGGCAGCTGGGAAAATTCTGGCTCCACAACTCCACAGAGAAAGCTTGAGTCCCTACCCAGAACTCAGGAAGGAAACCATCACTCCTCAGCCTCAGAAGACCCAACTCAGGCACCATGCAGGTTTAGTGCTGAACATTCCAGGAAAACCTCGAGCCAACTGCAATCTGAATCCTGGAAGGTGGGGAAGAATATTTTATTTCAACTCAAGTCACGCTGTAGTGTCCAGACGGTTTTCCTATTTCCAAGTGGAAGCCAACTTTGAACCTTTTAAAGAGTAGAGGTAAAAATTTCCTTCTCCTTGGAGTGACCCGCCAAACCTACCCTATGTCCACCCTCAAACACGTAGACTTTGAAGAAAGATTACAATTCCACAAAAATTGGACTTGGGAAGCATCTGTTCACTCATGAATATTTTCTTAATCTGCCTCTTGCCTATGTTTTACATCCCTTCTTTGAACCAATTTTAAGGATAAGTAAGTTAAAATTATAATATAACAAGATAGAGGAGAATTGATTTTTAGAACATACTTAAAATATTTTGATCCTTGACTCCAATAGTCAAATGAAACAGTAAAGAGTAAATGAAACTACCTTTATAAATCAGAGGCAAAGAAAACATTTCCTAATGATCCCAAATTCAGGGCAAAGGACTTTTTAAGTGTTCCTAAGCTTCATATTCTTGTGGATGATGGCATTTTACATGTTTTTGCCCTGTCTGTTAACAGCCAAAACATGGGGCGCCTGGGTGGCTCAGTCAGTTAAGCTTCCGACTCTTGCTCAAGTCATGATCTCGCAGTCCGTGAGTTCGAGTCCTGCATTGGGCTCTGTGCTGACAGCTCAAGAGCCTGGAGCCTGCTTCGGATTCTGTGTCTCCCTCTCTCTCTGCCCCTCCCCCTCTCATGCTCTGTCTTTCTCTCTCTCTCTCTCTCAAAAGTAATATTGAAAAAAATTGAAAATAAAACAATATGAGATGATCCAAATGAGGAACAACCAGGAAGGGACTACCTGCATGAGGATTCTTCAGGACACACTCAAATAAAAAGTTTCTAAGCCACGGTAAAGCCTTCAGGACTTTGAGGACAACACTGAATCTTTTTGCGAATCCAGTCCTCTTAAACAAGAATACTTATTAGCAATGTTTCTCTCTGACCTTCACTGGTGGCTCTAGAAACACTCACATATCCACTAAATTTTAACAAGAGAACAATGTTAGCTGACTAAATAAGAAGAGTCTTAAGTGATTAAGACACAAAAAAATTATATAGTTTCTCTTCCTGTCCTGCCCAATACCATGGACATTAGTTAAATGGGACTGCTTAAACTTAAATTAATTAAAACTAATATTTCAGTTCCTCGATCTCGCTGACATTTCCTGTGTTCAACAGTCACACATGGTGAGTGGCTACCACGTTGGATGAAAACAGAACACGTTCAGCATCACAGAGTTCTAGTGGACAATGAGCAGTTCACGGTAGTCAAAGCCATCTGAGGTTGTCATTCAAGCCCTCTCTCCTTTCAGGTTTCTTAAAGTTTCCATTTTATTTAAATGAGACTATTGATCGGGTACTTTCCACATTTCAGCTCCATTTAATTCTCAGAGCTGCCCTATGAGACACATGATACAGATGAGGAAACTAGATGTTTACAGATGAGGAAACTAGAGTTGAGAGAAGTTAAACACATTGCCCAAGGACTCAATGCCCGGGTCTGCCTAGCTCAGAGCTCCCACTCTATGCACAATGCTTTCTGGCTTCTGGAGTTTGTGCTCACTGGTTCATGAGATTTCAGAGATACAGATGAGGAGGCAAACCCACCCAAATGCCCTTTATATGTGTCCTTTGGGTGAAAACGTGACAGAGCAAGAAAGTAGAAAAAAAATCAACATGGTCTAAGAGTCACCTCTGTGCCAATAACTATGCCAGATATGTTGTCTCTATCTTCACAAAAAGCCCAGTACAATGTACACACATAACACAGAAAGTGATGGTCACTGAACCTAAGTAATAAATTGGCTTATTTATTAAGCAGATAAAATGTCATCTCTTGAGGTCAGATATGCTTGCCATCTGTGGCATTCCCTTTCTCTTGTGTGGGATGTTCCTGGCTAATTTGAGGTAGAGCTCCCCAGTGGCTACGAAATGACACAGCACTGATGAGCTTTATGGCTATCACCACCTTGTGGCTACAGTGGCCACTGCATGTACTTCTTCTGGAAGGAAGGCTAGGTAGGTAAGGAAAGAAAATGCCTCTCCCCTTTGTTTGAGGTGCCTGAAAGTGATGGAAAGTGTCAAGAGAGAACCTGAAAAGTGAGTCCAGATGGTGCCAATATATAAGAAAACCTAAGGCGAATAGAATTTGAAGGCAGAATGGGGAGATAGAACTTTGGAGAGAAGGAAACAAGTACATCAGAATTTATAAATGGATGGTGATCCAATTGGATCTCAGAACCTGATGTCAAGGCTGGTGGGCTATTTATATGCTTCAGTGCACAGAGATGTGGCCCTGATTGGCCTATTTAAAAGGTATGGTGTTGAGGGGCTAAGAAAAAGCACATGTCAATTAGGGAGCTGGTGCCTATCGATGACGGGTGTTTATATTTTGCAACAAAATAAAAAAATTAGGACAGTTTAGGGAATTTTACTTTTTTTCATAAAATTAAATAACCACAATTACAGAATTATCTCCCCCTCACCGAGGTTATGTCTTTTGGTTTTCAAATATCTGTTTTAAATGAAATGACATCAATAGTACATGCTAGGTTGTTCATTTTAATGCCCTTACTCACTTGTCAAAATTCAATACTGGCAACCTTATATTAGCTCAAAAATATGTGTGTGTGCCTGTGTGTGTGTGTGTGTGTGTGAGAGAGAGAGAGAGAGAGAGAGAGAGCGCGCATTATTACTGGTTTGTGAAGGCCAAGTCTAGGAACCACTCTGCTATGGGACAATTAGTGAGAAAGCTAAGCCCAGGCTCCATATGCTTAGGTCCTCCACATGTTGCAATTTATACTGGGTCCTGAACCTTTTAAAGAATTACCCTTTAATCAGTGTGTCATATTTTATGAGGGAAGCTGAGAGTTTGCAAGACAAAAGATGCTGTGAAAATCAGGTGGTAGGTCCAGTGTCTTCTCACCATCCAACCCAATTCCAATGGGTGAAATTATACCCACCTGCTTTGTTTTTTGGGGCTTCTAAGCCGTGCATATCACAAACAACAGAATGGACACAGGAAAAAAAAGAAACATACAAAAAAGTTATTGCCCAGTTGCTTTGGGCAATACACAGTACTGCCGGGCAGACCATGGATTTCCCATGAAACACCACACGAAAAGAAAAATGTGTGCTGCTGGAGCAAGCATCACAGGTATTTACTGTTCCAGAGCGTAAGGAAATTTTCTATTCAAGTATCACCGTCCCGGTCATTTATGTGGAAAGAGGTATGCTGGTCACTGAAATGCTTTTGAATCATGCAGCAATACATGGGTAGATGTGGATTTATACCACAAATATAATCTGATCTAAAGAGTTTTATTTTAGATTTTGTCGTGCAGACAACAAGCAGAGCAGACCAAAATGTCAAGTATTTTCTTTGCAAATATACTCTAAAACAAGGAAGGGGTGTGCTAATAATTTACTTGCGATTTGCACAACAATTTGCATGACAAAATTGAGGAATGACCCTAAAGACTTTACTTTTCCCACTGACTCCTTTGTTCCCCATTCACCTCTGACACTGCGGACAAAGGCTCATCGCGTAGATGCTTGCAAATTTCTAGAAGTCTGAAAGACATAGAAGGTGGCAATGCATTTAGAAAACTGAGGTTGAGGTTGCGTAGACTGTTGTAATACGTCTTCATTCTGACACCATGGACTTTAAGAGCTATGCCATCGTCAGGTAGGGTCCAGCTGAACTGCTCACAAGTGACAACTCTGCTGTTAGAAGGGACATTAACTGGGGAAGGCTGTGGGTTCGACAGAGGAAACGTTAACCAGCAGTGGAGAAAAAAGGAGGATTTATTCCCAAATCTGCCACCAACTGGCTATGTCACCTTAAGTAAGTCATTTTGATTCATTTCTTAAAGGGTACTCTTGGAGAGAAAGGATTTGAGGTAGCTCCTATGGACAACCTAGATAAAAGGAAAAGGTCAATTTCATGAGAAGAAATAGAGACGTGGCCTAACTTCTCCAAGCCTCCATTTATGGTTTTCTAAAAAACGCAGATGGGTTTATCCATGGTTGTGAAATTCCATTCTGTGGCTTAGGGCCTGGCTGTAGCATCAGAATGATCTGGGATCTTCCTTATTATACACATTCTTTGGAATTACTCCTGAAATTCTGACCTAGTGAGTCTGAGGAGGAGCTGTGGAACCTGAATTACTATAATCACCCCAGATGATCTGAACACGTAAGCAAAAGAAGGAGCAGCTGTAGCAATAATAATGATAACAGTAATAGTTAACATACTATGGCACTTACTATCCACCAGAGACCCTACTACATTAACATGTGTTGGTATCTCTTCAAATATGGTCTTTCTAACTCCATGATTTTATGAACTCCATGTACCTTCCCATTCATATTTTGCCTGGTAAGATTTTATTAAGGGTGGGACTGTATTTTTTTTAAGAAAATCTCCCATTCAGCCCATACATCATAATCAACAAACACTTAGTAAGTGTTGGTTAAAGTAGCAGAGTATCAGCCTAAAGTTTCTCTTTCTTGTGATCCGTTCCAAGTCAATTCTGGGGAGAATGAGTCTGTTATACTGTGGAGTTGCACGTTCTCTTTCCTACAGACTTGCTAAATGTTGTGGTCTGTCCAAGCTATTTGTCATAGGCAGGAGAACCAAAAAAAGGTGCAGAGTTCTTCATCAGGCCTCTCTGGTCAGGACTGTCTTAAACTAGGGATGGAGGCTGGAGGCCCTACCAAGGCTCATCCAGCTGGTCGTTTCTCCCCACACCACATCCTATGAAAATCTGCTTCTGATTTCCACCTATTTTTCTCCAGGACTATTCTTCTCTTACCAGGTAAGAAGGCTCATTCTTGAGAGAGAATAAAACTCAGAACAATACATGTTTTATAGTCCGTGTTCCACTGTTCACTTTGAAAATAAAAGATTAAACCCATGAAAAACGACCACTTGCCCAGATGTTGGGAATCACTGCCAATGACTTAATCAAGCACACACTTCTGTTTCCCCATGTGAAGTTGTTTCTTCTTTTTCCTCTTCTTCTTCTTCTTCCTCTTCTTCCTCCCCTTCTCCTTCTCTTTCTTTTTCTTCTTGTCTCTATCACCAGTATTTTCTCAAAGGAAAGGTGGCCTCCTCCCATGTGGGCTACTATTATAAGCTCTATAGGCAATTGGTTTTCAGTATTTCTCAGAGAGGAGAATCTAAGATACAATACATTATATAAACTCATCTAGCCACTTTCAGAAGCTAGATGTCATGGATTAAACAGAAAGATGTAAATAGAACTTATTGTACTGGAACCCACATTGTACCCTAGAATTGCTTTGATGCAATGTACTCTGACATCATTTCATTGGTCTCTGCCAAGTGAGGTTGAGGAAACCCATCACAATATTTGCTGCAAGGATGTGATTAAATATTTATCATATTGATGGTGCCTTCTCTGGGAGGATTCTTGGGGAAAGTGTCCCTCTGTGTATTTTTTTTCTCAATGCTGCTGTTTATGAGCTGGTAGGCAATCAAGATCTTCCTAATAAAGCAGAATATTCTCTATGTGAAATGAAAAAAAAAATCATTCTGTGAAGTAGGTTTCACCATCATCGTTACCAGTTGACCAATGAGGAAAGTGAAGATTATAAAATTTAAGAAGTGTTCTCATAATTATTCAGCTAGTAAGTAGTGGAACCAGCATTCAAAGTCAAGATTTTCCAAATTCACAACCTTTATTTTCAAAAGTGTCATTGCCCTTTTGAAATACCATCCATATCTCAGTATTTCTAACACAGGGTACACTTAAGCAAGTCACTTCATCTTTATAAACCTCACTTTGCTCACAACTAAACAAGCTCAAAAGTATCAGGTTTGGATGTTATGGTAACTTTTTTGTTTGTTTTTTTAGAAGGCGAGCAAGCAGGGGAGGGGCAGAGAAAGACACTGAAGCAGGCTCCAGGCTCTGAGCTGTCAGCACAGGGCTTGATGTGGGGCTCGAACTCATGAACTGCAAGATCATGACCTGAGCCGAAGTCAGATGTTTAACCAACTGAGCCACCCAGGTGCCCTGTTATGATAGCTTTTTACTCACTGTTCTCATCAGGAACATGGACTTTAAGTTCCTCTGTATCATCATCATCACCTTCATCATAACCAGCATCACTATTATTTACTGAGCACATATTATGTGCTCTTTACTGTAGAGTTTTACTCCTCTCACACACCTTGTGAAATAGTACTACTGATTTCTCTATTGGGAAGATGAGGTAAGAGATCGAAAAGGTGAAGCAATTGGCCAAGTCCACATCATGAGTAGGTGATGAAGATAAGGTAAGCTCCAAATAGTCTATCGAGTTTCAAAGATAAACACAAGGGAAGTCCTGAGGCTCACATAAAAGAAAATCCTAAGGATATCTGACATGGGGAGGGGAGGCTTCCAAATGCCAAAATTTGGGTATCAAATAGGCAAATGTTCTGGTAAGCATCCGGACAAAGTTTTAAAGACTATATTCTCATCGTGTTACTGGAAGTTAAAGCATTTCCTTTGAGTCTTCAGATACCCAGGGGTCGACCCTTATTAATTTAGAGCTTATATAAAATCCAAGTTTATATAAGTCTTATTCATACTATGTATATATCTATTTATGGATGTCCAATAGATATTTCTCTCATTTAACCAATATTTATCTAATTCCTAGTATATGATGTGCACTATTCCAGGGATCAGTAACAAATGATAAACAACAACAACAAAAATCCCCATTGTCACAGAAATTACAGTCTAGTGGTGGGAAAGATAGTCAATTAAAAATTGGGGAGAAGGGGTGCCTGGGTGGCTCAGTCGGTTAAGCGTCCGACTCATGATTTTGACTCAGGTCATGAGCTCACAGTTCCTGAGACCAAGCCTGTGCTGATAGCACAGAGCCTGCACACAATTCTCTCTCTCCGTCTCTCTCTCTCTGCTACTCCCCTGCTCTTTCTCTCTCTAAAAATAAATAAATTATAAAAAACATTAATTTTTTTTAAATGGGGAGAAATTATATTCCTACCCTCAGAACTTCCATCTAGTAGTGATGAGAGAGATACTAAAGAAACAAACATATAAAATAATGTCAGATTTGGGTAAGTATTATATAGAAAACCAACATTGGAAAGAAGGCAGGCATAGTGGTGAGGTAATGGTAGCTGGCAAATTTTAATTAAAAGTGACCAATTTGAGACTGGCTTTCTTAATTTTTTCATTTATTGAGTTTATATCATTAGTTAAAACCCTTGGGAAATATATTAAATTTTACTCACTTCTCATGCTGATTTTTGTCAATTCAAAACAATTCTGCATGAAATGCATTAAGTTAATTTCCAAAAGAATGTAGTTAAGGGGAAAAAAGGCAATATAATAGCATTTTGCTCTGGGAGATTGAACAGTAATGTGCGATATGAATTGGACCACAGAGTGTATTCTTTAATGAAAGACACCAGAGAAAGAGAAAGGAGACATAACAAATCTATTTTCAGATTCAGTTGACACGGACTGCTGCTTCTCCCTAATTTGTAGTAGAACACACATCATCTCTGTTGGATTGGATGTGACAAAATTTGGGGAAACAAAATAGAAATCATCATTTTGTGTGAACATTAGAATCAAGTTACATTGTCATCAAGAAATTTGAAGTCCTGAGAAATTATTTTTTCATGTGTCTTAGCCAAATATCATAATGTGAATAACTGAGGCATTTGCATTATGTCTATTTTATTTATTTATTTATTTGATGAATTAATTATAGGAAAGTTATTGTTTTTTTTTAAAATATAATTTATTTTCAAATTGGCTAACATACAGTGTGTAAAGTGTGCTCTTGGTTTTGGGAGTAGCTTCCCATGGTTCATCACTTATATACAACACTCAGTGCTCATCCCAACAAGTGCCCTCCTCAATGCCCATCACCCCATTTTCCCCTCTCCCCCACACCCTCATCCACCCTCAGTTTGTTCTCTGTGTTTAAGAGTCTCCTATGGTTTGCCTTTGTCCCTCTCTGTTGTAACTATTTTTTCCCCTTCCCTTCCACCATGGTTTTCTGTTAAGTTTCTCAAGTTCCACATATGAGTGAAAACCTATGATATCTGTCTTTCTCTGATTTCACTTAGCATAATACCCTCCAGTTCCATCCACATTGCTGCAAATGGCAGGACTTCATTCTTTCTCATCGCCAAGTAGTATTCCATTGTATATATAAACCACATCTTCTTTATGCATTCATCAGTTGATATACTAATTTAGGCTTGGGAAGTTATTCTTATATGCTTATTACTTCAATACATTTATTTTGAAGAAAGCTATGATGTTATTAAAAAGAAATTTTTTGACTTAGTCGAAAATGGAATACACTGAAAAAAATCTAAAATTCAGTATATTCTTCACATTTAACGGAAAAATTACTAATTTTCTAGGTGTCATAAGCTGGTATTTAAAGGCAGAGAAAGAAAAGGAATAAAAAATCACTCATTTCGGTTCCTTATATGAGAGTGAAATTAAAATGAAATCATTAGAGGTGCAGCCGTTTTTATTTTACTGTATAATCTTTATTTGACTCTACTAGTCATGATTATTCAATTACCTTGAATAAGAGCTTGCTATATAGCACTTGAATTACACAAAGTCACATGAGTGTGTGTGTCAAAAGGACAGACCTTTAAACTGGAGTACACATGCCAATGTAGAAAAACAAATGTAGAAATGGACATTTCTTGTTTTGTTTTGTTTTTTTAAGTAAGTAGGCTTCACATTCAGTGTGGAGCCCAACCTGGAGCTTGAACTCACCACCAACCCTAAGATCAAGACTTGAGCTGAGGAATGCCTGGGTGGCTCAGCTGAGTCCAGTTCTTGATTCTGGTTCAGGTCGCAACCTCACAGTTTGTGAAACTGAGCCCCATGTCCGGTCTGCACTGACAGTGAGGGACCTACTTGGGATTTTCTCTCTCTCTGCCCCTCCCCCTACTCCTGTGGATGCACATGCGCACACATGTTCTCTCTCAAACACTTAAAAGAAAAACACCTTAGCTGAGATCAAGAGTCAGTCCTTAACCAACTGAGCCACCCAGGCACCCCCGCCCCCCAAAAAACAACTTTAATGTATATACTGTACGCAGCTATTGTGCTGAATTACTGTTCTAAATATCAGTCTGAATGCTCTGACCTTACTGAGGAAGCTTCAGATCATATCTTAAGTTATTTTGATAGCCAATAAATTCATTAAGATACTGAAAGATGGAGGGGTGCCTGGGTGGCGCAGTCGGTTAAGCGTCCGACTTCAGCTCAGGTCACGATCTTGCGGTCCGTGAGTTCAAGCCCCACGTCAGGCTCTGGGCTGATGGCTCGGAGCCTGGAGCCTGCTTCCGATTCTGTGTCTCCTTCTCTCTCTGCCCCTCCCCCCTTCATGCTCTGTCTCTCTCTGTCTCAAAAATAAATAAACGTTAAAAAAAAAATTAAAAAAAAAGAAATAAACATAAAAAAATTAAAAAAAATCCTTTTTAAAAAAAAGATACTGAAAGATGGAGCTTTTAGAATTGTGTTCTTTTAATGATTCCCAGAAATAGAAAATTTATAATCAAGTATAAGCATTTTATAAAATTGCCCATTTCTGCCAACCCTGACCTCTCATGAATGTATACATTGCATTATTCATAGCACACTGAGAAACCTAATGAATATATGATCATATACTTGCATACTCAGTCAATGTTTTAACCAGTGGTACTGGTGGCTAAACCAAGCAAATAAAAGGAAAAGACGGCTTTCTTTTCACACACAAAATAATAATCCATAAAATCAGCCACAAAGGAAATCTATGATCTTCTAGCTCTAAACAGCATTGTATTCTACACATCTCTGTCATTTTTAAACATTTAATATATTTGTAATATTAACTTTGAGAAGTAATTACCAAAATTTAATTCTCATTTGCCGGTCAATAAAGTGCGGAATATATGACATACTTAGTTTAGAAGTACATAAAGGCTAAGTACCATCCTTCTAGTATTTCCAACTACATAATAACTTTTTAGTTGAATTGCATGTATGTAATATTATTGTGATGGCTCACATAAGTACACAAATAGTCTGCTAATCAAATTAGATGTAAATAAATCAATGTTCTCAAACCTGATATTTTCCTTTAGGACATTCTATGACTTAAGGCTTACAAATTTTTGGATTGCTTTTTTTAAAATTTCATTTTCAGAGACAAGAAAACTGCCATTTAGAAGAAGTGTAATTAAAATATGAGTCAAGAAAATAAATCTTTTCATATACATCAGGATAATTTGTTTCATTAGCTTACAATTTCAATGGAAACAAAGCATGCTTTTTTTTTTTTTTCTTCAGGTCTAACGGTGCTATCAAGAGGCACTTTCATAAAAGTCAAAGTAGATATCTATGCCAATAGAAACCTCTAGACACATGCACATATATACAGAACAAATCACAGACATTCTTTATGTTCCTGTAGATTGTTTCAGGATTGTGACAAGAAAGTATTTATTTTATTCTTTATTTAATTGATATTGATCAAGCACATATGAGGCATTGCGGTTGGCTAAAAATATAATAGTGAGCAAGCCAGACTTGGTTCCTATTCCTGCAGAATCAAATGGATTCAGAAAATATCTTTTGTTTCCCAAGGGGAAAAATCATAAACAATCAGATGATATCTAAAATAAATAAAATGTAATGAGTACCCACCACATGCCTATTCTATTCAAAGGGCATAATATCTATTAACTCTGTTAATCACCACAGCAATCTTACAAGTTAAGTTTCATTATTAGGATCCCCTGCATGTAGATAAGGAAACTGAGACACAAGGGATTTATACGACTTGTCCCAAACTGCATAGCTACTAGAGTTTCTGGGATGGGAATCCAGCTTAGGCAGTCTTGCTCCAGAGCCTATGATATTTAAAAAAATTTTTTTCTTAATATTTAGTTTTGAGAGACAGAGAGAGAGAGAGAGAGAAAGAGCAAGCGAGCATGAGTATGAGCAGGGGAGGGGCAGAGAGAGAGGGAGACAGAATCTGAAGCAGGTTCCAGGCTCCGAGCTGTCAGCACAGGGCCTGACGTGGGGCTGGAACTCACGAACCGTGAGGTCATGACCTGAGTCGAAGTTGGATGCTCAACTGACTGAGCCACTCAGACGCCCCAGAGCCCATGATCTTAAACACCACAGGAACTTTGGGATAAGGCCCTGTGAGCACAGAGCCACCAATCCACATTTGTCATGTAACTTTCAACGTGAGGTTCAGAGCATGTGTTGTGTCTCCAAGTCATCCTATTTTTTTTTTCCATTTGCTTGCTTTCCCTCTCCCCAAAATCTAAATTCTAGATTTTAGATGACTTTAATGGGTCACTCTCAGGGAACTTGCTTTCTTGTTAAAGGAGGAAATAGAATTTGAAGATACTCCTGATTATTTCTACAATTCCAAAACCTTGACTCCTGACTCTGTTATCTAGGCTGAATCTAAAATTTAGTCCTAATGCATTTGTCCCTGTACTTTCCTATCCTCATCTGTTATGGAGGACATGATCCACAAAAATTCCAAATAATAACTAGAGGAAATTAAGAGAAATATAGCCGTAAACATGAAGTCATACTGGTCATTGCATCATACTGTGCATTAACAGTATACATTAACAATAAAGTGTTAGCCCTCACTTTCCCTAAGCATATTCATAAATATGAACAAACTCAAGCAAACACACAACACCTAAGAAATTACAAATAATTCACCAGAAAATTTAATATTCAAAATAAAACTGGAAGGACAATTCTCCATGGGTTTTATGTTTCTGCACTTGTGAGCAAAGGGACTCCACACCTCCACGCCCTCCATACTCCACACCAGAACACATGAGTGTTCTGGACTATCGTTGCTAGGATGTTTGTTTAGCAAACAGCCTTGTAAGTTAGATAGCGCCTCTCTCTGGGCAGAGGACAGATTCGTTTCCTGACCGGTGTAATAAAGACAATGGTCTTCTCTGGGGCGAAGGCTGTACAGGTTTGCTAGGAGTTTCCTTTCAAAGACTGCGGTTTTGCTAAGCTCAAGGTTTCTCAGCTGTAATACAGAGCCACTGCACACGCAGTATCAATCTGTGCCTACCCCCGCATCACCCTGTGGACTTGGGAGGCAAAGCAAACCGATGTGAAAATGAAGCTCAGTGGGGCCAGTAATAAAGTCATTTATCTCTGACCTAGAAGTCTCATGTCTTTTGCCAACATCTATAAATCTGTGGTAGACTTACTTAGTGTGCAAGTGGTGTAACATTAGATCCTGTACTCTCCTTAACACATTCCAACTGAAGAAGAGGTACATTGGTTTTGTGCATAGAAAGCAATTTTAGGAGTCTTTTGTTTGAATCTTTATCTATCTCTTGTAATCCTCAGATTTCTGGAAGAATACATAGTGAAATACAAACTTGAACTTGACAAGAAATGACCAGATGTGCAATCATATATGAAACTTACCTAGAGAAATTTCCTCAATAGCCGAAGCATGCAGACATATTCATTGGTATGAAACCACAAAGACATGGCAGGTTGGCTAGACATTACAAAACGCAGTCTCTCAAATTCACCAGATAAAGACACACGCACTCCAACTTTGGAAAGAGTTAACCTCATCTTTCCATCTAATCCAACTACCAGTCAGACTTATCAGAATTTCAGAATTTCAATTGGTTGCAGAGCAACCAACTTCAACTTTCAAATTATTCAAGGACAATTAAGATAATTATTATATATATTTTCATGCTTAAGTCCTACAACAGCAGAGAAATACATCACCCCTCATTACCTATCTCTCTCCTTCACATTTTTTCCCAGAGTACTTAGTACTGCTTAAGATACTTGATATATCTCTTGTTTATTTATTGATTACCTGCCTCTCTCCATTAAAGTCAAGGAGTGTGATTGCCAGAGCTATAATAGAATATGATACACAGTAGGTACCCAATAAATAGTGAATGAATTAATACATTAAATAGATATGCTGATTGATTTTTTTTTTGCAAAATTAGTAAAGTACTGAAAAGAGTTTTATATTCTGCTTTATAAATTAAAGTATTATGAGCCTTTCCCTATGTCATTAAATATTCTTTCAAGTCATTATTTTTTATGACTATATAAAATTCCATTTTACTAATCTACCATAAACTTAAATATTTCCTCATAGGTAGACACTTTGGCTTTTGTCCACTGTTTTGATATTATAAATGATCCTTTTTATACTTCCATGAATATTAATCTTTGCCCATCCTAATGCTAAGTATGTACTCTCATTTCGGGGAATGCCTATATCATACAATTTTAGATGAAAACCAATTGTGCTTTAGACCTGCCCTACCTTAGAAATTTTGGATAAATGTAATTACTTCCATTATAGATTTATTTACTTAAAAATATTCATCATTTGACTCTCACAAAGAGAAATTCCTTCACTACATTATTATAGTTTAGAAAAAAGAAAATTGAGACCAAACATCTCAGACTTAGTTCTATTATATAATGAATAGTTCAAATAGACTTTAAGGCTTTCAAATGATCCTTCTGTATTATTTCCCTTTTCCAACCATTTAAGTAATTAAACATTTACATTGTTAACTCAAAATAATCTTGGATTATAAAATTGGATTTCTTTTTCCTCTTGTTTAAAGTTTTAACTTACTTTCTTTTTGCAAATCTTTGAGAAAGAAAGAAGCTTGAAATCGATTCTGTACTGTGAGGCTTGCACATTTTACACTGGTCCTCCCAATGTTTCTAATTCACATGTTATGCTGGAATTAACATGGTGGAAAGTGGGTCTTCCAGTTGAAATACACACACACACACACACACACACACACACACACACACACACACACGAGACTTTCACAGTAATTTATCTCCATAGTTGTGCCTGACTTTTTTTCACTTTCTGACTGAGCCATGGTGCTTATCTACAAATAATAGACCATCTCAGATTCACCACTCTTAAAATTCAGGTCCTGTTTTCCGAACCTATTATATTTTTTTCTAGGCATTAAGAAGTACAACGGCTATTAAAAGTGCCTCTTATGATTGGGAGTTACCAACTAAATATTTGTAACAATGATCCAGAATTTTTTGTGAATGTATCCTTTGGTATGTATGATGGCACATGGGAGAACATATAGCTTAGCCTCCTAGGAAACAGAGAAAGGGTGGGATGGTGTGATAACGCCAACAGTTAAAGGATTTCACCTTCTTCCAAGCTCTGAGAAAAGCCCTTACAGGCAGTTAAAGCCTCTTTGTGACAAAGGCTGTCATTGGTTGGTTTCTTTTGTTTTCTTGACCACAGGGTCAAAGTCACTAAATTTAAGTGTTCCATGACCAGGCTGGCTAAATGCATCAGTCTCGTGTGAAGGGCTAAGAAGCTAAATGGCTCGTGTGAAGGGCTAAGAAGCATGTGAAGCAATACCTGATATGTACTATTATAATACAAGAGAACTGGAATAGGACTTAATCTAGACCAGGGATTGACAACTTTTTCTGTAAAGAGCCAGATAGTAAATATTTCAGGCTTGGCAGGCTATGGGGCCTCTGTTTTAAGGATTCAACTATGTCGTAGAATGAAAGCAGCCATAAACAATACGTAAACTAATGAGCGTGGCTGCATTCCAATAAAACTTTATTTACAAGAATAGGTGGCCCACTGGATTTGGCCCATAGGCTATAGTCTGGTGATTCCGCTTACATTGGCTTCTGTTCTGACATGGTGACTAAGCACAGGTAGATCACCTAATCATGCTGGCCCTTAAATTCACCACTTGTAAAAACATTTATAGAATTCTAGATCTTAATGTACTTAAGGATACTCCCATGTATGTCCACACAAAAAAGACAACTACACATTGACATATAAATACTTTTGCTAAAAATCCACATGCACATGTGGGTTTGATGTGTTTCTTCAGTTACTTCAAAGGTACCTTTTGAGTATCCAATCAGAAAAGTGTTGTCCAAAACATGCGTCTATCAATTTCTAGGTTCATGAACATAGGCAAATTAATTTCTGCCTTTATATCTCCTTTTTGTAAAATGGGGATAATTAAAATTATTAAAAACAAAATTATTCTAACTGCCTGTGTAACTGAGGTGTTCAAATCCATGTAGCCCCAAGTTATTTAATCTTTCAGTCCGCTCATTCATAAGCAAGTATCTTGAGGTCCATTTTAATGTGGTGGAATGCTCCAAATTCTCAGCAGTATCTCCAAAAGCTGGAAGTGGAGATAGAGTTTTCCTATATGTTTCCTCACTGTAACTATGTCCCTGTTAGTTCCTACAAAGGACATCTTTCTCATTGGTCTGCTTTTGTTCACACTATAGATTATCCCTCATCTTCAATTTTCCTAAAGCTCTCTTGTTTAGTAAAGTGTTATAAACAATTAAGGGGTACACAGAGTAAATTTTAGCATGAGGAATGAAGTAGGTACCAGAGAAGTTGGAGTAGGAAGAGGTGGAAGTGAAAGAAAAAGAGAAGAGGAAGGAGGGAGAAGAGGAGGAAGAAGAGAGGAAGGGAGGGAGGAGAAGGAAGAGAAAAAAAAGAAGGAAAATCATTATTATTATTATTATTATTATTATTATCATCATCATTGTCGTCGTCATCATCATCATGATTTCCTATCACTGGGAATTCCATGGGTTATTTCCCTCTCTTTTCTAGTCGTCCCGCCATGTCCTCAGGCTCCTCTTTCTTGTTAAACCATTATTACATCTCTTTATTTTCTCTCTTCCCACACATATCCCACTTTCCACAACCAAACAAAAATTTTCTCGCTTTACTATGCAGAACAAGTCAGCTCTTCTTTGAAGCTACGTTCTTAAAATCTCCTTGTAAGTCAAGAGGCATTTTGTGGCATTGTCATCCCAACCTCATTCAGTCAGCAGTACTCACTAGTTAAGAAAAAACCTCTGGGCATACACTGAAAATATTTGAAAGCAGAGACTTGAACAGATATCTGTACACATATTTGTTCACATCAACATTATTCACAATAGCCAAAAGGTGTAAATCACCCAAATATCCATCAATGGGTGAATGGATAAACACAGTGTGGTAGGCACATACAAGGGAATATTATTCAGCCTTTAAAAGGAAGAGAATTCTGAAACATACAACATGGACGAACGCTGAAAACATCCTAAATGAAATAAGCCAGATACAAAAGGACAAACATTGTACCCTTAGACACAGATTATAGAATGTGGTCCCAGGGGCTTCCGGAAGGATAGGGGGAATGGGGAATTGTTATTTAATAGATAAAGAGTTTCAGATTTGCAAGATAAAAAAGTTCTGGAGGTGGATGATGGGGGTGATGATTGCACAACAGTGTGAATACACTCACTGCCACCAAACTATACCTTTAGAAATAGCTAAAATAGCAAATTTTATATGACGTATACTTTAGCACTACAAAAAAGACAAAATAGAGAAAATCCATTTGATTTTCAAAAGCCAATGTGTTTGAATTCTGAGAGTTGAACTTCTGAGTATAAGTGCTAAAGGCCACAGTGTATAAAGTCCCCACCATAACAAGACAGAATGAGAAAAATGCAGGTTCATGGCAGAGCCATTTTTCTCATGTCAATGGATAACAGCATTTTCTAGGCTGAGGAGGGCAGCACAGAGTGAGAGAAGACAAAAACTTAGTGTTTGTTGGTAAATAAGAAGAGTCAACCTGAGGAGCAGGAAGACAGGGCCACCATGTGCTTTGTTGGGAAAGTAGAGGAAAGGAGACCTATTTTAGCTTCATCCCCCACCAACACCCCAACACCAAGAAAGGCCAGTAACACAGCATGAGCCCAGAGCTTGCTTGTGCCCCTCAGAGTTCAGAAGCAAAATATATTTCTGCATGGGCAGGTAGAAAGGATCTAAACAAATGACTGAGTCAGTGTCATGGAATTACTCTGAGTCAATGTCATGGAATGCTCTGGTGATGCAAAATTCAGTAGAATGTCTTCTCATTTGCATTAGATTATCATTGAACCTATTATGGCCTAAGACAGCCCCGCCAATTTTCCAAGTGTCATGGAGAAATGACTGGATTTATTTCAAGATCCTTCATAGTATGTAGAAGTGGCCAGAAGTGAAGTAACCTGCAGAGACCCTACTGTTTAGAAATGCGCTGTCCAACACAGCCACAAGCTGTGTACCATTCTTTACAGATTAAAATTAAATACAACCAAATACTCAGGTACTCTCTGTTGCATGAGCCACATTTCAGGTGCTCAATAGCCACACATGGCTAGTGGCCACAGAATTAGAGCATATACATTTCCAACATCATAGGAAGTTCCGTTGGACAACACTGTTTTGGAATGAAAAGCTATAATTGCAATCTATGTGGCTGAACAACAAAGAATCATATGGACTACACAGGGTGTAGCCCATCTTTTGCAAACGTGAACAGGAAGAACAAAGAACAAGATGTCTCCTGCCTTCTGACATTTTTAAAGCACCCGAAATATAAATATAATCCAGGAAAGCAGGAAGATTCTAAATTAAACTTAAACTGTATTTTTACCATCCAGAGAATTGAAGTTAAAAATAGATACCAAGTTCAGTTTTTAAAAAATGGGAAGTTTCCTACGTGCATAGCCTTATGAATTAAAAAATTGTACCACATCACACATAAATCACACTGTCCTAGGATAAACAGGCTACACTAGTGTGTGAAAGTGACTGTAGCCTCTTTTTAAGGTAAGATTTTATTCTTATCACCACCTATATGAAATGCTCAATGTGGTGCCTAGTTTACAGGCCTGGTTTATAGACGGCACTCAAAAATGATAGCGTTTCTGATTATTACTGTGTAAACACATCTCGTGCTAAACACACAAAAGCATGTATTTGAGAAGCAAAACTTCCATATCGAAAAACAACAAAACCATCTTGGAGAATAAGCAGCCAAGAAGAGCTGTGAGGACGTGAAGTCCTCTAGGTCACAACACTTGGCATGTCTCTGAGGCAATGGTCCCTGAGAAAGTTTTGTGAATTCCAAATTAGAGAATATGCCAGGTTCTTGCACCCACTGGCAGTGCTGGAACTGGCAACAGCTGTGCCATCAAATTCACACTAATCAGTTAACAGTCGTCCAAATCAAATTGCAGCCAAGGTTGTTAGAGTCGTTGATAAAATAAATGGTTGCTGAGAGGGAGGCGGTGCACGCCGGTGAGCTCGCACTAGCAGCTGGGACTGGGGGTGTGAATGAAGAGGCACAGGAAGTAGAGGTCAGTAGAGACGTTGGCGACCTACACAGGTGCAGAAGCCAGGAGAACTAACTTACTGACCCTTTCGTCTCTAACCCTCCTCATGGAGGGGGATCTTAACTGCAGCTGACAAACAAGACAGGATAAATGAGCAAATGGACTTCAGAAGTATTAACTCCTGATGTACAGCCTCTGTTTTGAAGGTGGGCACAGGGCTTACAAATAAATAACCGGCAGGCCAAAACTGGGGGAGTTGAGAAAAATGAAGCTATTAAATTAGCTAGTTGGTACAAATTCTACAGAAGTAGGTGTGACCTAAGAGTTTCTGGAAAAGCTGAAGTTGCCTTCAGCCCCCACCTACTTCCAAGGCAGCCAGCCACCAGCCCTCAGCAGCGGCCAAGTTGAACACATCAGTCCCTGCATGGCAGAAGGAAAGAAGGAAAGAAGGGCAAAGATAAAGCAACTTCGTTCCAACTATTTTTTTCTCCCTCATTGTGAAGTCACAGTGGCTGGGTCTTGTTTTAAATTTGGCTTTTCTAGGTCCATGTTCAACATTAGGAACAGAGAAATTTGTACATTAACAAAACTTAGCCCATGACTCTTTCACTAGCAAGGGTTTTAGTTCTTGCATTTGATTAGTTGATAAGTTATGGGTGAATTTCGAATGTATCTTCTACTTGGAAGGGCAGGCAACTCCGAGAACGGAGTTTAAATGACTATCTTATAAAGCTCAGAGAAGTGCAGTCCCAGTTTACAGGGATGGAGAGAAGATCTACAAGGAGAGTGGCTACCAACAGCCACAGGGCCAAATAATTTTTTTAGGAAGGAAAAATTTGGGAACATTTTTAAAATTGTTTTTCTTTTCCAAAATTGTGGAAGACTATATAATTTGGGGGTGTGGAGATAAGCCATGGAAACAGACGCAGTCATGGATTTGGTTATGTTTGAGAAAATGAGGGGTGCATGGGTGGATCAGTTAAGCCTCAGACTCTTGATCTTGGCTCAGGTCATGATCCTGCAGATTGTGGGTTTGAGCCCTGCATCAGGCTCTGCACTGACAGCACAGAGCCTGCTTGGGATTCTCTCTCCCTCTCTCTCTGCCCCTCTCTGCTCATGGTCCCTCATGCGTGCTCTCTCACTCTCTCTCAAAATAAAGAAACATTAAAAAAAAATGAAGAGGGGCGCCTGGGTGGCTCAGTCGGTTAAGCGGCCGACTTCGGCTCAGGTCATGATCTCGCGGTCCGTGAGTTCGAGCCCCGTGTCGGGCTCTGTGCTGACCGCTCAGAGCCTGGAGCCTGTTTCAGATTCTGTGTCTCCCTCTCTCTGACCCTCCCCCATTCATGCTCTGTCTCTCTCTGTCTCACAAATAAATAAACGTTAAAAAAAAATTTAAAAAAATGAAGAAGGAAGGAAAATACCATTCCCCGAGCACCTACTTATCCAGGACTGTGCTTAGTGGTATGAAGTTTTTATACTGCAGGTTTTGTTTACTGTTGTGTTACACATTATTATCCTATACTGATGAGGAATTAGCTGCCCAGAAAAGTGAAGTAAATGGACCAAGAATCACACTTGCTGGGTGGCAATGCTTAGATCTGAACTGAGACGTTTATCTTCAAAGGTAAGCTACAATGTGAAAGACAACTTGTCAGCCACAGACTACTTTCAGTGGTAACTGAAACCAATTCATTCAGCCATCATTAAGTGAGCATCTACCGTGTGTTGACCATGATTACGGAAAAATGGCAAAGAGTGCATTTTGGAAACATGTCGAGGTCAGAGAAAATGGGAGAGTTTTGATAACTCTCTAGGCTCTACCCATTTCAGAGGCAGTTACAAAGAAAGAAACTAACCTTTCTTTCCATTTCCACCATTAGAGGTCTGTATAGGCCACTCCATTTACTTTCTTTCGATATATCATCTGGCAATGTCTCAATCAGCATTCACAGCCAACAGCTTTGGTATGTCAGGTCACAGACAGAAAGCAATAGAAAGTGCTGTGTTATTGCCTGTAACAGCAGCACTGCCCAGCCTCTCTTTGTCTGATTCTATGGCTTGCTAAAATTAAGGCTAGACAGAATGGAGAGCTGGTCCAAAGTAATTTTGTAATGTAATGTATCACTCTACGGCCAGTGATCATTTAAAAAAATTTTTTTTAATGTTTTTATTTATTTTTGAAGAAGAGACAGAGCATGAGTGGGGGAGGAGCAGAGAGAGAGAGGGAGACATAGAATCCGAAGCAGGCTCGAGGCTCCGAGCTGTCAGCACAGAGCCCGATGCGGGGCTCGAACTCACAAACCATGAGATCATGACCTAAGCTGAAGTCGGATGCTTAACCGACTGAGCCACCCAGGCGCCCCTGTGCCAGTGATAATTTTAATTGGTAATCAATTTCTTAGTGACATATGTAGTTTCTCATTTCTAAGTAAGACAGACTACTCAAAGAAAACAGCAGGTATAGACACAGCTTAGATTTTCAATATCATATTTACAGACAACCCAAATGTCCAGGATAACTCTTGTTATCCAAATTCTGATATAGCTGTTAAGTAAATTGTAGTCATTTTCTAAGCATTAATCTTTTAAAGAGATTGCCTAAATAACATGTAATAACAACACAGGACCTCAATATGAGAATTTCCTTATTGTCCTACCATAAATCATTTCTAGACCTACATTTCTTTGGCAGAATATCTGAAATGACAGTGATAGACCAATCCTTCCTTTCTTTTGTTTGCTTCCATCCTCCTTGTCTCTTTTTTCCCCTTTTCTTGCTTCCTTGCTTTTCTCTTTCCCTCCTTCCTTCCACTTACTAACCACCACAGATACAACAAACCCATGCTTATTTTTCAAGAGCGCTTCAAGTTCTGAAGAACATCCATTAACACAGCTAATTACATAATACCCATTAACACAGCTGAATTCCTAAAATAATGATTTTATTCCATTTTCATTATCTATAAGCCTGTTTCTTTTACCCACAGAATTAATTGTGGTGGTAAAATGTGCTTCTCCTTCCATATTCCTGACTAGCTTAATCAAATAATTTCTTAAAGCACATCACTTTTCATTTTAAATGTA
The DNA here is from genome assembly GCF_007474595.2 of Lynx canadensis. Classification (NCBI taxonomy): domain Eukaryota; kingdom Metazoa; phylum Chordata; class Mammalia; order Carnivora; family Felidae; genus Lynx; species Lynx canadensis. Next base: position 20,485,537 of record NC_044311.2, on the reverse strand, counting down.
GCTTTAAAAAACAGGTTAACAACTGCCTACATTTAACTGTAGATTTTATGTGCTATAATATTATATGTCATCCACTACCAACGTTATAGGCTTAGCAGAATAAAATAATCATTGATCTTTTTCATATGAATGCTATTAAGAAAAACGATGTAAACTTTAACTGATTAAAATGTTACTTAAGATGCTTTATTAAAACTTATTTTAAAGCAATTTTTCTCATTAAGACTTGACAAATCTGGAGATGACTTTATTTAATCTCATTACAAGGATGTTTTGCATGCTAAGAAGAGCCTGCAGAACCATAAGGACCCAGAGAGACTCAGGCGGTCTAGAGTTGCTGATACCTGTGGGCAATTAATTCCTGCAGATATGCTGTGCAAAGTGCTTCTTACACAAATCAAAGTGGGAAGAAAGAGCAGGGAATCACGATCCTGTTCGTGGTTTTCGTTTTCTATAAACATCGATAAAAAATGGAGATGGCAACAACTCCCAACTAAAATCTGTGTGATTCTTACACATCTCTTGTGATTCCTTGATTAAAAGCCATAGAATTCAACTGATTTAAAGGATGCAAGTATGTGATTAAAGAACAGGAGAAGACCTATCAGGAAATAACAAAGTTGTAAACATCATCGCTACTTTCCCAACCTTCCAGAGAGAGCACCATGTTCTTGAGGGCAGGGGCGTTCCAGGAAGTAAGATATATGTGATATTTCATTTAAGCCACAAATAATCCATGAGGCAGTTAGTAGTATTACTGCCATTTTACAGATGAGTAACAAAGGTACAGGGAGACCAAGTAATTTCCCCATCCCTATATATTTAGTAAGTAGTGAACCTAGAATATAAACCCAGCAATTGCACTACTAAGTATTTACCCAAAGGTTACAAACATACAGATTTGAAGGGGTACGTGCACCTGCATATTTATAGCAGCATTATCAACAATAGCCAAACTATGTAAAGAGTCCAAATGTCCACAGAATTATGAATGGATAAAGAAGATGTGGCATATTGGGGCACCTGGCTGACTCAGTTGGTACAGCATGTGATTCTTGATTTCAGGGTCATGTGTTCTAGCCCCATCTTGGGTATGGAGCCTACTTAAAATAAAGATTAAAAAATTTTTAGAGGTGCCTGGGTGGCTCAGTTGGTTAAGCATCTGACTGCTGGTTTTGGCTCAGGTCATGACCCTGTAGTTCATGAGTTCAGGCCCTGCATGGGGCTCTGTGCTGACAGTATGGAGCTTGCTTGGGATTCTCTCTCTCCCTCTCTCTCCACCCCTCCCCTGCTTGTGTTCTCTCTCTCTCTCTCAAAATAAATAAAAAAAATTTAAAGAACATGTGGTATATATATTCAATTGAATATTAACCAGTCATCAAAAAGAATGAAATATTGCCATCTGCAATGATGTGGATGGAGCTAGAACATGTTATGTGAAGTCAGTCAGAGAAAGACAAATACCATACAATTTTACTCATATGTAGAATTTAAGAAACAAAACAGATAAACATGGGGGGGGGGGAAGAGAGAGGGAGGAAAACCATAAGCGACTCTTAACTACAGAGAACAAACAGGGTTGATGGATAGAGGTGGGTGGGGACAGGCTAAATGGATCATGGGTACTAGAAGGGCACGGGTTGTGATAAGCACTATGAGTTACTATGTAAGTGATGAATCACTAAATTGTACACCTCAAACTAATTTTACAAGGTATGTGAAATAATAGAATTAAGTAAAAACTTTAGGTTAAAAAAAATAAAATATAAACCTTAAGCTCTGGTTCCCAAACCCATTGTCTTCAGCTCCACGGTCTTGCGCCTCGATATGTGGTCCATGACAGGCAGGATCAGCTTTACCTGTGACTTTGTTAGAGTGCGTGTTCTGATTTAACTGCATACGGACATTTGGGAACTGCTCTACACTATAACAACAATATGAATCATAATAACATGTATTACATTATATACTTCTTTATAGCTTTAAAGTATATACACATATTACTCAATCATGGGCAAGACAAGGCTAGATGGCAAGTAAGAAGAATGTTCTAAAAGAGCAAGAGTGTATTTGGATGTCACCAGACGGTGTTCTGCTTGCAGTTTACATGAGAGCATGAACACGCTGTACTCTTGGAAGATTATGAAGGGAGTGGTCATGGACTCATGTCCCCAGAAACTACTTAGTGCTATGACACTGTGGAAATTCGCTGAACTTGCCTAGGAAGGGTTGTCCAACCACATCAAAAAGCTATCTTACCAAAAATGACACTAAATGTCCTTTCTGAGACTATAATGAAAGAAACCCATTTCATGAGAGTTTCCATTTATATACAAGGAGGAATCTTGGCAAAGCAACTGTTCAGCATCAGAAAATATTTAGGACTCCAGTCTTTCCTATTGGATGCTTTAAATAACTCAAAGACCAAATTTAATTAATTTGTATCGAATGCAAAATTGGATATAGCGCTTTTATAATAAATACAAGTTAATTAAAAAACAATGAGATAGGATAGAATTTATTTTTTTCAATTATTTGACTTTGTCCAAATAAGAACCAGCTCATTAAAGGGAATCAATCTATCAAATTAGTAATATTGAATTTGCTACTTAAATTATTTAAAAATACATTGGTTTCTTGCACCTACCTCCTCAGCTACCTTACAAGCTTTATTCTTCATTTATTCTACAACATTCTACAAACATTTATGAACGGTCTGTTATTTGCCTCTCTGAGGATGCCTAGCATGATACAGAGCTATATTAGTCACATAATAAATGCTTATTGATTCATGAATTAAAATAAAATTTATTCAGGTTCTCTGAATTAAAATTAAAATCCCTGACACAAAGAACGGGGTCTTGGTCATTGTTCTATCTCCCATACTAGAAACCTGACAGTACCTGAGTATTTACTGAATTAATGAATGAGTACAAGGTTGTAGAGAACAGGAAGTTACCATGCTCTTGAAGAGGACCGTGAAATATATTAATTCCCATGAGCAAATAATGCCCATTTAATGGCAAGAATGTGAATAGTTTATATCTTAAAATATAGATTAACAATTGGAACACATGTTCTAAATACCTTTCAGTTCAATTTAATAAAAATACCTATTATCAAAATTTTCAGTTTATATTCATTGCCTACTAGTTCATATATCTTGCGGTTCAATATTGTCTGCTAACAATCAAGCTGATACACACATATATGTATTAGCTCCTACTTAATATTCACATTATCTAGAGCCAAAATTGACGAGAACAAAGTTCATGATAATGAAATACGCATTAATGATTTTAGTAGAAGAATTCCTTAAAGCAGGTCCTTAAACATCAGTGCTCCACAGAAAGACAATATTTAAAAAGGGTATAGATAAAATATGGGTTTTTATTTTAACAAGTGTTTTTTAGAGTGTTAGTATAACAAGTCTCACATCCGTAAGATTTTTGTTTATGTCATTCTTAAAAAAAATAAGAAAAAGAGGAAACTAATACAGATATCCTCAGGACATGGGGAGAAATCTAGAGCCATTTATTCCTCCACTTGAGCTACTCAAAAATAGAACTTGCCAATGACAGTAAAAAATAATGGCTACCAACCAGCCATATAAAGAAAGCAGCTTCTATTGAAGAAGGCTGATGTCCTAAATATGGAATTAGATAGTAACTGTAGAACTAATTACCATATTTATAGTCGAATGTTAAAGTTGGCAAGAGGATCAAAAGATGTGATGAGAACAGAAGCAACCTGGAGTCCTAGTATTTCAAAAACTTAAAATGTGGGAAAGGAGAAAACCAAAATAAATGCAGAATGCAAGGAATTGCGTACGTAATCAACATTCCCCCAAGCCTGTGGAATTGTACATTAAATATAAACAAATTTCATCTTTTGTCAACTTTAAATCTTTGGAATGATTTCAGGAGCCAAAATTCAACTTGGAATATTTTCCTTCACTCCTGTGGTGATTCTTTTTCTTCAGGATGTTCTTTTAGGTTTCCTTGGCTGACACCCCTCTCCTTGCCAACTACTGTAAGGGTCTTTTTAACCAGTTAAATCGGGACAGACAGCACAATACACAGATAAGAAAGAACTGGCGACATTTATTTATTTATTTTTTATTAGGCATGCAAGTTTTTAAAACATGAATTTTTAAAAATCCTTCAAACAGCATGCAGGTATCTGCAAATGATAAACTATTTAATATAACATATATTACGTATCGTGCTTTCAAAAGAATTCTGAGAACAATATGGGCTCATATGTTCACCTTTCACAGATTCCCAAAACTTTTCAATGAAGTCAGAGATTAACCAGAGTAGTGGTGCCTGGGTGGCTCAATTGGGTAAGCATCCAAATCTTGATTTCAGGTCAGGTTATGATCTCTCGGTTTGTGAGTTCAAGCCCCGCATCAGGCTCTGTGCTAAGAGTGTGGAGCCTGCTTGGGATTCTCTCTCTCCCTCTCTCTCTGCCCCTCTCCCATTTGTGTGCGTGTACTCTCTATCCCTTCCCCCGCCCCACATTAAAATAAACTGAAAAGAAAAAGAAATTAACTAGGGTAGCACAAGGCAATGAGTGTTTTTTTCCTCATGTGGACTTACTGATAATTTCTGAGAGTGTATTGTTTTTTTTTAAATTATTATTGGCTTTTTTTACTGTGTGTAAAAGACACCATGAAAACTTAAATAGTTGATTGGCTCAAAGTTTGTCAACGTTATTGATGTGGGCTGTTTTCCTTTGGAAGGAGTATGTTAGAATTTCCATTTTTATTTTTGACAAAATATTATTTTTGGGCTCTTACAGTTATCTTGACAATTTAAATTTCTTTATAAGGTAAAAAAAAAAAGCAAGGACAAATTCTGCAGCTAAGGGCGTATAGATATTGTCTCATTTATATTCTAGCTTAGGTTATTTTCATTCAGCTAAAATTGAATATATCCATCAGGTGTACCACATAGAATACCTGTGATTGTTAAATTCTATTGGTTTTATGGTTCCATTTGGATTAGTAAGCACAACTCTCTGGATTTTTAAGGGTAGGGGGTGATGGGGAGAGGTGCCTACAAGTTATTAGATATATTTTAGTGGGTCCAGTGATCCTTACTTCTAAAATGAAAATTTTCCTAATACTCAGAACCCGGTGGTTACCTAAAAACTATAGCCATTCCTTGAAAAATACAGACCTTTCAACAGAAAATTAAGTATCACCTTGACATTTTAAATTTGCTGGGTGGACTAAGGAATTGTAAAGTTGACCACTTCTGAGAAATAATCGAAGGGCAGTGTTTGAATGGTGATATTAATTTGCCGAAGACCCTAAAATACCATCCCTTCTATACTAAGACCTGATGTAAGTTAGAGCACCATCGCAATCACATTGCATTACAACTGATATTAATAGCAAGACTCCAAAATTTTCCTAAACTCTTTGACCTTCAATGAATATCCATGTTTTAAAAGATAATGTCTTTAATAAGTAAATTTGAATTGAATTTTAGGAGTAAGTTGTCAAGCTTGGTCAACACATTTTGATTGTACAATCTCATCTAAATAGTAGACAGTTATAAGAAGCCATGTGTTAACCTTTCTACTTGGATATTAATCTAAATAGTTTGCTAGAAGCCTTTGAGCAGCCTACTCATAAGTGTGATATAGAAGTCTCAGAGTTGGGAACATGCTGATCAGGAAATAGAGACTTGTGTTTGATGCTAATATCTATTTATTAAGATCAGCTGGGCTCATGAAATAATATCGTAGGTAGTATAAGTTGCAATTAAGTATTTTGCCAAAGACATTTGCAACTTAAAAAATTTAAAAAGTTTTTTTAATACACAAAGTATATAGAATATTATAAATAACTATGTACTGATCACCTAGACTGAAAAACTAAGTATTAAAAACTCTTTGCCTTTGTTACAGATATTTTTTTAAACAATAAAGCTTTAACACTATAGATATATTGAAGTCTCCTTTGTTCCCCTAATCAGTCCTATTGTCTCCTTCTCGCTCCTTAGAACATACTGCAAATAAGGATTTAATGTACGTTTTTCCAGTTCATGTTGTTAATATTCTATAAATCAATCTCAATCTTTCTCTCTCTCATTGCCATGTGATTTTAAAAATATGCACATACACATGCATATATTCTGTAGGTCTGTACACATTATGCAAGTTGTGTTCCCTCCCCATCTGTCCTTTGCTTAAGCATTAAAAAAAAAAGATACATTTGTTAAAAAGATCTCAATTTATATCCATTTTCCTATCGATATTCGTATTGGTTTTTATGCATTTGTTTTATATAGCTGTTTCTTTTGGCTAATAACAAAATTGCTGCAATGAACATCATTGAATTAAGTCTCTTGACACACAAATGCAAGAGTTTTTCTACACACTTACATTCAGAATTTTAAGCCATGATCCCCAGTAAGAAGCATGTATATATGCATAAACATAAATATCTATATACATGTGTATATGTATTTTCCCTTCTTCAAAATTCTAAATGTCTTACTATGATTTTAGATAAGTAGAATTAAAAAACTAATTCTAAGCTCAAAATCATCCTATTTTATTTCTCTGTCCTCACTGTGAACTAGGATGTCAAAACCAGTGTATACCAATAGAACCAGATAAATAATCTAAGAGCTAGTTAAATTAAATCTCAAAATCAATTGGTATTTTCAGATTTTTTTTTCTTTTTAGCTAAGAAAAACACAAAAGTACAAGGGGGCAAAAAGGCCAGTCTTCCCAGAGACCATTGTACATAAGCACAATCTATTTGATTATATCAATTCTGTATTATAGAAAGTGCCAGAAAGAGCTGATTACCTCTCTTTTATATTCTTCCTATCACAAGTTCCTAGGAAAACAGGGACTGTTGCTTTTCAATATAGCAAGTGACAAAAGTCACAAAAGTACTAAAACAGTAGGGGATGCAGAGATGTTCTAAAGAGCAAGGATGTTTTGGTAAAATTGATTGTTTTTTTCTGTGTGATTTCTTTTCAAAAACTGCTTTAAAAATGTCCCCAACCTACTGTATTACTAGACTACCATTTATTCTAGTTTCTAGTTTTTAAAAAATAATTTGGAATTAGACATCAAAGTAATAAAGTTACTTTCTTATCTTCATATATAGTCAACCTCAAATTTCTTTTTTATTTTTCTTTATTTTTCCTTTTTACCTTTAGTTCCTTAAAATCCCTCAGCAAGGTCCACAAAAAGAAGCTCAAAAATTAACTACTCATTTTACCTCTTTCATATTTGCCCAAACTCAAGATAAAATGTGCCATCAGGGGTTAAGCTCCAGAGAAAGGCAAAATGCAAATTATCTTACTTTTGACTCTACTACTGTCTTGATTTATGAGTTTCAGAGAGAGTCATTTACCACTGCTACACCTCACCAGGATAAGGGAAATTGGATAGCACTACCAGAATTTGGGTGAAAATTGTATTTGTGAGTTTCTCAACTATCCATCGTTTGAATTATCCAAATAACAGCTTCAAAGTCCCCATCACTTTCTAGGTATAGATGAAACTCAAATCCTTAACAATAAGAGCAGAGCAGTGCTTTTCAATTCTCTCTGCCAAAGGACCAGCTTTCCCCACATCAATCAGAGGCTAAAACTCTTATAAAATATAATGAAATGAATTATCAGAAAAAATTAAAAATATACAAAATATAAGTCATCATTCTTTACTGGCTTCAACAGATGCAAAATTGCCCTAGGCTTCTATAAAAACTTTTAAATGCTGCTCACTCTCAATTTCTGTACTTCTCACAGACCAGTAAACAGTTTTTGGATCAGTATGGGTCTGAGAATCACAATTTGAGAAGCACTGAGTCATGAAACAATTGTCTTGCTGGCAAAAAGTTCTCATTCCTTTGACTAAGAGTAATGAGAAACAGCATTCACGTCGTTCTTTACACTGGTGATGAGGGGGGATGTGTGAAGAGACAACTTTGCTCAAAAGATAGTCTGAAAAGACTGCACCTGTACTGAACTGTGAAAATGGATTTTCCCACAAATTTTGACCACAGGGTAGAATACAGTGACTCTTAACATTTAAGGGGCAAAGGAATCACTTTGGGGAGAGTGTAAATAATGCTCATTAGGGTCCCAACACCAGAACCTCTGATACAATAGACTTCCTTAATGTCTACTATTTCTATATTATTTTCAATTTTAACACCTTTAGACCCTCGAATGAGGTCAACATGATTATTCTGGTTCCACAGATGAGAAAATCTGGACTCAAAGTTTCACAAAAAGTAAGGTATTAAACATAGAACTCAAACCTTTTAGATTCTTAGTATTTTTTTTCCTTATGTGTGCAGATGGATTTTTGAGTCTTAAGAAGCCTAAATTATTGTTGGAGTAGGAGTGAATTTTTTAAAATTTATGCCATTTAAAGTTATTTATCCCCTAACAATGATTGCCCATCTACAACATAAATGTTTGTGAGGCTGACATAATATGAAGCCCCCATTTATGCTCTAAATGCTCTTTTCCATACTTACCCAATCATGGCCAGATTGTTGCGCAAGAAATAACTTACTGTCTGGGAATTAAGTCTTCTAAGGAGTTACAGATTACTTAATTAATAAACTAATACAGAACCAATGCTCTGGCAGCTGACTGAAGAAACTACAACTGTTTTCAGGAAAGAGATCGGTTAGCTTTGTTATAGATGAAATCACACTGGACTTGGATCACTAAACCTAAATCTGGCCATGATTTGGTCACTATTTGCGTGATTTGGGGTAAACTATTTTATCTCTCACCTATAGGTTTCCTTACCTATGTTATTCAGATAATAGCTATAACATCCAAGACTCTTGCGAAATTATATTGTTAACAAGGTCGGTGTAAAATTGCCTTCCTTAAGAGCCCTTGTCACTCAGTTCATGATCAATACATACTTTTTATTTAAAAAAAAAACAATATATTGTGAATTATATTTTTCCTTTGTTTACAGGAGTTCCAGGGAGCCTGAACTGGCTTCTAAAAGAAAACTTCCCTACAGTGTAGATGACCTATGGTGTAGGGACTCTCTTTGCCCCAGGGGAAGACCGACTTACAACCACTGCAGAGAGTCAAGTAAAAAGATAGATTGTAAGTTGTCAGAAACCCTATAGTAAAGAGTCTGGCAAGTGAGAGTGGTAAATCAGATGGCTCTAAAAATCTTTTCTTGCCAGGGCCGCCATAATAAAATACCACATACTAGGTGGCTTATATAACAGAAATGTATTACCTCACAGTTCTGGAGGTCAGAAGTCCAAAATCAAAGTGTCAATGTTCGGGCTGTGAGGGAAGGATCTGTTCTAGACCTGTCTTCTTGGCCTGTTGATGGTGTTCACCCTGTGTCTCTGCACATGTATCTCTGTGTCCAAATTTCCACTTATAAGAATACCAGTTACAGTGGGTTAGGGCTCACTCTAATGATCTAATGATCTTGTTTTAACTAATTACATCTTCAATGTCATCTTCAATGACCCTACTTACAAATATGATCACATTCAAAGGTACTATGTGTTATGAATTTTGGGGGGACCCAATTCAAACCATAACATGATTTAGTGATTAGCATCTTCATGAAACAGAAGTCATGAGTCTCAAATTTTTCTGCCACTTACTACCCAAGAAGCTGGAAGTCCCTCAATTATTTTAGGCTTATCTGTAAAATAAGTGAGTTGGAGTAGAAAGAAATTAACTCTAAAAAGTTTATTTCATTTCTGAAATGTCTGTATCTAAGTGTGGAGCAGGGATCTCCGAAAGAGCTGCTGGATCCCATAAACTCAGAGCTTAGACGGGCTCTTATCTGGGTCCTCCTCTTTACCTAGAATCACAGTTAGTAAGAAATTCAGACTAGGAAACAGGTCAAATATGTTCTTTGCAAGAGCAAAGTGTCAGTCTGTTATGATTAGATTGACTGATAAAGGAAAATAAGCAAGCATATGGTGTATATTAAGCCACATCTTTAATGTCTATCTCTGGAAAAATAGAAATAAAAATATTTGACCACCTTGATTGTCACTTAAGAGAGGAGAACTGAACGGCAAGGGAAGAACAGTCAGGGAAACCTTTTTGTTCTTTTTATATCTTGAATCACAGGAGAATGCGTTACCTGTTCAAAGAGTAAGCAAGGATTAAAAGAGGAAACTATTTGTGTATTGTGTATTTATTAGCCTTTTATTTTCAAGCCGAGATACTCATATTTAAGTCATTTTGCGTTTTGGAGTTTTATAAGTAGGCTTGACTTTTACAGCTTTTGGCTTCACAGGAAGCTAGAGGGTTTGGCAAATAAGCTTCTGTATTTCAGTGTGAAAACATAAAATGAAAGACCTCATAAGTAGATGTTTCTTAAGAGGCTTTTGCTATACAAATATGACACAGTTAATGCACAGAACTAGCTAGCAATCTGCTATCTCTGTCTTCAAAGGACAAAGAACTTAGCAATCAATACTATATTTACTATGTCATTATTCACCTGAAAAATTTCCACATCCTCTACCAATTGTGACTAAGAAAGACAGTCTTATTTTCTTCTACTCATAATTTCCAGTTGGTTGCCTACCTATTTTAGGGATGGCAGCAATTGTAGACATTTAGTAAGAGCAGTTACTAACATATAAACTGGATTTAATTAATATCTCTAAAAAACAAACACAAGTGTGGTTAACTATTGTTTCTCTAACTGCTACACTTGCTGAGTGATGGGAGGCATCTCCATATCTGGAACAAAATACAGAGCCACAGAGGAAAGTGACAGTAAGGAATAATTTTTGAAAGGAAAGTAGGCAACGTGTGCCATTACACATGGTAGTGTTTCCATTTTAAAGATGGAGGAAATGAAGATCTTGAAGGGTATATATCTGAAGATAACAAAAACTTCAATCTGACATTTCTTCTTTAGGTTTCTGTATTTTTGTCATTCACCTATTATGATATTATAAATGCATATGTAAGCCACAGCTGTAGAATATGTGTTATACACACTTAATGAAGTCCTTTTAGAGTCATAAAGTGCCTCACCAATATTTTATGGTAAAAGTCCTTTTGGAGTCATATGAAACAGTTGAGGAATATCATAAAAGACTAGTTTTAGAGGACATTCTATAAACAACCACTGTGATTTTAACATCACTGTTCTTCCATATAACCAGAGTAAATAAACACATGAGCCAACATAAAATTATGGATGAAAATTAAGGGGATGGTTTGATGCTATGCATGCTTATGTTTCCTAATAATCCCTTAAATTAATAACGTTGGTTAAATGGAAATAATCTAGTGTATGAAAACAGTGAGTACTTAGATTTTTTGTTCTGTTTCTTATGGTACAACTATAATGGCTATCTCTCTTCTATTACCTATCATGCATTTTCTCTGTCATCTATTTATCTATCTATCCACCCATCCATCCATCCATGCATCCATCCACAATTCCAGAATTGTGTGTTGAGTCTTTGCAATGTTCCAGGCTCTGTACTATGATTACGTTACCAAACAAGATAAGCATGGAACTGATCTCAGCTCCCAAATTAAACCTTAATGTTTTCCATATAGCTTTCCTTGGCCACCTCCAAGTGACTTCAACTTCCCTTGGATTCAGGGAGCATTTACATTCAAAGGATTTTATTTAAGCATTTAGTTACAGAATCCTTTACAGAATGACTTAAGTAATGCACCACAGTTTTCAACAAGTGAAGCAAACTGTATAGATAGGGTTACTGCTTGCATAAACTCTACTGTCTAATGTAGTGTTTTAAAATCTAAATGTTTACCAGTAGCTGATAGAAGACTGTTTTAAGAAGTAACTAATCAACTTATGTCAATACTATAGACACAAGGACCATTCCTCCTCTTCCACCTGCCCCTTCACTCCCTCCACTTCCTCTCCTCCCCCTCTCCTCTTTCTTTTTTTACCTTCTCTTCCTCCTCCTTATTTTTGCATTTTTATTATCTGCTACAGTGTCAGACATTTAGTCAGTGCTTAGTAAATGTCCAACAAGCAAATCATTGCGTAAGAGATGAATTGCTTCTTCTTCCTCCAATACTTCAAACTTCCCTAATACCCCAGCACACAAACACCAGAAAATAAGTTCCACAATGACAGAAATTTAGCCTGTTAGTTTTACTGCTGAATCTGAAGGGCCTAGCCCATGATTGGTCCTCAGTAAACTTTGGTGAATGAATGAAGAAATACACTCCAGGAGTATAAGAACTGTCCAGTGTATTTAATCATTTCCCTGGCTTCTCCTCCCCTTCCCTACTCACATATGTTCAAAATCTGAGGTCCCAACCCGGAACTACTAAATCAGAACCTGTATTTTAAAATGATTCCCCCAGTGATTCACATGCACCGTAAAGTATGAGAAATGCTGTTATAAATCACATCCATTTCACTTTCCTGTCCCCCTCCCCACCACTGATAACACTTCTGAACTCCAACTAACACCACACTCAAGTGTCTAGGGTAGTTGTTTTTGAGAAGTAGGAAGAATCAGCACAGAGTTGGATGGTAAGATTTGATCTCTCTCTACCTCGCTCCTCCTCTCTGCTTGGCTCCCTCTCCCATAATGAAATCATATCACACAGAGGAGGAACACAGAGTCAACACTTCTATATTAATTTACATTTTTTGAATGTGAAAGAATATGGGCCACCTGGCTGGCTCAGTTGGAAGAGCATGTGGCTCTTGACCTAGGGGGTCATGAGTTTGAGCCCCATATTGGATGTAGAGATTACTGAAAAACAACAACAACAACAAAAGAATATTAGCCCAAGCTAACTGAAAACAAAATAGTTACTCCTCTTTATTTGCCCACCTTTATGTCTTTTGGCCCTCTATGTGACCTTACTCTCTTCCATGCACCTCCTGGAAGACCTCAATATTTACTGAGAGTCTGGTACTTGCAGGTGAATCATGTCAGTTTACCCACTTAATCTTTATGCCAATAGGAAACACAGCCATGGAAGGGGAGCACAGGGTTAGGTTTATAGTCAGTCCCCAGTAACACATCCCCCCAAAGCTACACAGTTGCAACAACACGTTGAAGGTTCATTATTGCTAAACCACTGATCAGTGTATGAAGAAAATACATTAAAGAAAAGGAAAAGGGGCAACTCTGAGACTCAAGGAGAAAACTGTCAAGGAATATAGGCATTTTTAAATAATCAGCTCTCATTTTAAACAACATCCCAAGTAATGCAAGCCACTTCTCAGCATCAATCTCCAGCATTTTAACAGTCAGCTATCCCTCAAACCTAAGAGAAATTTAGTCATTCTCATTTTACAGAACAGGACATGGAGGCTCCAAAGGATTTAGCCTCTTGCCCATGATTGCAGACATGCTCGTTTTCCGATGATGCATAAATCTTTCCATTCTGCCATCATGTCAAGTCTGTTGGCAATTCAGCACTGCCTTCTCCCCTCTGTGCTCCCTCTTACAGCACAAGGACTGGAAACCTGAAGGTTACATTCCCACAGGTGTCTGCCAGCAGTATTCAGGCATGGATCTCACTAAAGAGAGGCGTTTCATGGCATCTGGATGAAAGTAACTGGGATTACTGGGCATCTTGTATTTCTGCAACTTCCTGATTCCATGAAAGGAAGCAGAGAAATTGAGAGCCAACAACAGCCTTCCCTGACCTTTGTTTTACTGCCCACCACCTACAAAGGCTTTGTTATCATCCAAATCCTTATATTAAGTCCCTTCCTGTTTGCATGCCTAGAATAGTTTCTATTTTTCTCACCAAACCCTCACTACGCCAACCACACAGTCTTCCTTCCACTCCTGTTCCCATCCTGCCCTTGCACTCTATACACTTAGACAAATATTTACTTGCTTAACATCCTTTATACATTGAATTATTTCATGGCAGAGGTCATAACATAATTTTTGTTATCCCTATTCCCGCCACATAATAGATGCTTAATAAATAGCAGTTGAGGGGCGCCAGGGTGGCGCAGTCGGTTAAGCGTCCGACTTCAGCCAGGTCACGATCTCGCGGTCCGTGAGTTCGAGCCCCGCGTCGGGCTCCGGGCTGATGGCTCAGAGCCTGGAGCCTGTTTCCGATTCTGTGTCTCCCTCTCTCTCTGCCCCTCCCCCGTTCATGCTCTGTCTCTCTCTGTCCCCCAAAAAATAAATAAACGTTGAAAAAAAAATTAAAAAAAAATTAAAAAAAAAATAGCAGTTGATAGAATGAACCAAGCTCATACCACTTTCTAATATATCTTTTCCTAAACATCACCTACCTACTTCTGGTATTGGTTCCTTTCAAGAAATGCTGATGCAGAATACAATCATTGGGATCAGAATGGTCCTAAGCACTGAGACTCCAACGTCTTAAGGGACTGAGGGGCAGTACAGGGGGTACATGAGGAAAATTCAAGGAAAGCTTTCTCTTGTCTCAAAGCTACTGAAACATCCATGATAAAACATCCATGATAAAACAGGTCAAGAGAACAGTTTCTGTTGCTATTCTTCAAAGTTGGCTCTGAGTAGACCAAGGGATCCTAATGGTTTTATCGAATGGCCTCTTCTATATCCATATCTAAGATCAAATTCTACACCTGTTTTCCTTTCCTTTTTAACTGTGCATAGTTTTACAGATGTTTCATTATTCTTCTCGGCTAATGTCCAAACCCAGTGGCTTATGCTCTTGTGAAGGATGATAATCAGAGATATCCATTTATGCTTTCCTGATTTTATTTCACATATTTTTTTCTTTCCCCATTCTGCCCCACCCTACTCCCAATAGACAGATAATTCCATACACATATCCTAAATAGAGGAATATAACAGGCAGTCAGTCTGTGATTCTTAGGAACTTGTTTTGAGAAGGTCAGATGTGGGAAGGTTGTTGGGTGGCAGATGGTTCATCATTTTCTTGGCAAAGAGATAAGAGTAATTTGGCACGTTTAGGCAGAAGGGACCACCAACAGCCATGCAAAGTTTGTGTGTCCAAAGTTGGAAGGTGGGGGCCTAAACAGCCATGCTAACCAGGTGCTGACCATCTATGAATGCCTATGTGGATAAGGAGCTTAGTGAACAGAGGTAGTTTCCCACCAAGGGCTGGATGGATATCCTGTTACATTCCAGAACCACAGCACACCCTGAAACAGAATTAAATTGCATTTCCCTTCATTATAAAATGGGCTTTTGATTCAGGAATAAAATCAATTTACTGCATAAAAAAATTATGCTTCATACACCCTGAATTCATGGATTGAGATTCATACCTGCTACAAAATCAAGAAGTCAGGCTATTAGTTATAGAAGTGCTCTATACTAACTCTGAGTCCAAAGCCACCTGATTATGGGCTTTGCAACCATTCTCCTCAGTATGAAGCAAGGAGTGGCTTAATCCTTGCTTGGCTGCTGCTTGGCTAGCACTGAAAGGAAATAACTTAAGGTGTGCAGCAACAGAGGGTCCCCTTAAATGGAGCAAATACAAACATAAGTCAAAATTCATCATAGAGGAAAAAGAATCAAGCCAAATTTTTGCAATCAGTCAATGAACTGCCACATTCAAACCAACAAGAGTTTACAGGCTATGTATGAACATACTACGTATCACTCAAATAGTGCTTGCTGTGGGTCGAGTGGTGTTCTCCATCATTTAACCCACACAAGCATTACCACATGCCTAAGAAGTAGGTTGATTTTTAATCCTATTTTACAGATGAAGATATTGAGATATATGGGGTTGTGTCACTTACCGAAGGTTGTATTGATGGTTAAGTAGCAACTTTGAGATTTGAATGCAGTCAGTCTAGTTGCAGGGTCCAGTTTGATCATCATACAATGCCTCCTTTGCCACAAAAACTCAAATATTTGAATGAAATAATCCCCAAAGGAAGAGAGTAGTAGGTCCACTCTCTTTAAAGAGGAGGAAACAGTAGTCAAGAGGATAAAGAGACTGCTCAGTGTCTAATAGCTGAGCATATCACTCATATTTTTTTATGACAAACAATACTTACATCCATCAAATTAATCATTTTGCTTTTAATGTTTCTCAACTGGCAAATCGCAAGTTTAAAGCCCAGTTTTTTACAGCCTTCCAGGAACTTCGCCTCAACTGCTCTAAAGCTGACATGAGACCGAACTGACAGGATGCCAAGTGGTCTCAGAGGCCAGGTAAAGCACCTTGATGGATCATCTCCGGGTATCTGGGAAGCAAGACTATGCCAGGAAGCCACTTAACAGAGGAGCAGAGAAAGGGAACCCAGGGGACTTCTGTGTGGTCACTTAAAAAACCAGAGAATTTGATGCTGAGCAATTTTTTTCTCTAGTATTCTTGAAACGCCTTGGATTAGAAACCTCTACTTTGGAAACATGATCTTTATGCAGTTCCGTTTATGCTCCATCAATTTCAAAGTAAGATTTCCATGGAAAATCCCTCACCCCTAAAAGAACAAAGTGATCATGCTGATTGTCCCCTGCCCTTTAGCAAGGACTAGCATATAACTATACCTTCTCACTGGCATGACCAAAGTCCCCCCGATGAAGTATTATTAAAGAAAACAAGACCCACTTGTGTCTCTTGAAAGAGAATGATCTAATTGTGGGAAAGTTTTTAAAATTTCATCATGGGAACAAGATGTTACAACAAGAAATCTGTATTATTTAGGTCACTGGGCATTCAGTGACCTCCCATCTTAATCCTCTTTGCTTTGGTTGTGTTGACACATCCCGTCATTGTCATTGATAAGCTCAAACCTGCATTATGACAAACTGCTGAAATCTGAATCAGATGACATTAGGGGGGGAAAAAAAAAGTCACTTTCTGGTTTCTAACCTTTTCAACCCTTATTTCTATTTTCATCATCACAATACTCTCTCACGGCTTGTACAAAAAGAGATGATGATGAATATGAGAAATCTGTCAACTTACAAAGACATGCTAAGAGTGAAAATAGAAGCAAGTAAGTCGTTGAGTTTGTTGAGAAGGCCACTGGCAAAGTCCAAAACATAAAGCAATTTAAGAAAGACTTAACTGAGCAACTGTGACAAGGCAGGAAGGAAAAAGCACACACACCAAAACCAAAAAACTCCCACTACCAGAACACTGAGTTGTTTTAAGGAGGAAAAAAGTGCTCTTCAAATGGAATGTATCATTATTGTGATTATCAGGGTCCTCTTTATTAAATCAGAAAAGTGGCAACAGATTAGAAAATTAAAGTGCAGGATCCAGATAGAAGGAATATGTTTATGTTTTTAGACATCTACTTGAATTATAATGTTCTCTATAACAAATTCATTAGGTTTTCATTTAGATAAACGCCAACAAAATAATGGAATTGTCAGTGTTACCCAGAAAGACACTAAAGGGGAGACATGAACTCAAGACCAATGCAATCAGATTAAACCTCTTTTTTTTTTATATTTTTTTAAACATTTATTCATCTTTGAGAGACAGAGAGTGCGTGAGTGGGGGAGGAGCAGAGAGAGAGAGGGAGACACAGAATCTGAAGCAGGCTCCAGGCTCTGAGCAGTCAGCACAGAGCCTGATGAGGGACCCGAACTCACCGGCTGCGAGATCATGACCTGAGCCGAAGTCGGACGCTTAACTAACTGAGCCACCCAGGCGCCCCAGATTAAGCCTCTTTTAATTTTCCCTTGAAGGAGCCTGGTTCTGGAGACCTTACGTAACCAGGCAGCCAGCTACTTAGTGGCTTTCATATAATTCACTTTATCTGTTGTTGATACAGTAAGACAAAAGTAGTGACTGACTCACCCCTAGCAAATCAAGACCAGTCTTATGGCTATTGGGTCAACTTCTCCCCTTTCCATTCTGCAACGAAGTTACAACCTTGTGGCCAAATGAATTTATTGTTCATAACAAATTCCAAAGGCTCAGCTATAAAAAGGAACCCCATAGCCTCCAATATTGTATTGAAACGACGCTGCAGCAAACTCTCCTTTGAGAAATAACACAATAATGTATATGAGCATTCGCTCAAAAAAATAAAATAACCCTCTCAAAAAAGAAAACCAACGACAACAAAAAACGTACCCCAGGCACTTACCACGGTGACATATGCAAATTTGACCTTGAGACTTACCGCATTAAAATTGGGGAAGAGGTTGACCGCAGCAGTGTCCAGAGGAAAGGGAAGAAAGGGTTTGATATCCAGCGAAGGTTGCAGAGGAGGGGCTGGTGGACGGACCAGGGCTGGGAGAGCAGGGCTCTGGCATGTACCACCTGCAGAGAGGAGAGCAAAGGGAGCCATCAGGGACATGATGCACGTTAAAAAAAAACAACAAAAAACAAAAAACGTTGAGGCGTCCTTTGAGCCCAAAAGGCCGGCTTTGTGGGTTAGTGGAGAAAACAGGCCATGGAGTGTAGTGACCTCAACTGGAAACCGGCCAATGAGCAGATCTGTCATTAGGCAGAGGGAGCCAGCTGAGCTTCTCCCTTCCCCTCCTCAGATATAACTACGTGGTTGTGTAGGTAACAGTTACCCTTTCAAACATTTCATGCTCCCCAACCTATCCTTCCTTTCCTGCCTAAAGCTCTGGGATGGATCCGCAACAAACCCTTCACTGAAATCCCTTGATTCAGAAGGAACACCCTCCACCACACTGCCCTCTCTCTTTGAAAACTAACTTCTGCTCAGAATATGCATCAATTCTAAGCGATTATTTTACAGAACTGCTCTTTTCCAGCATGTCCAAAACTCTGGCAGCAAGATAACATGCACTTGGCATGGAGAAGAAACTTAACCACAAAGACAGGCAGCCATACCTTACTGCCCTGGCAACTGGGAGACTAAAACAAGTGAACCCAGCTACAAACCAAGCAGTCCCTGAACTGTTGAGCACCCCTCAGCTTTGAGCATTCAAGGACTACCTGCCTCCTTCCCAGTCATGAGTAGGTGGAATTTAGAAGGCCACCAATGAGCAAGCAGTGGGAATATCATGCCAACAAAGACACCCTTTGCATACTGGTAGGCAACCAGCTGTTTGCAAAGGAGCACCTTCACCCCTCTCCCCCACTCCCCGTTAGAGAACTCCGTGCACTCAGAAGCTGGAAGGAAAGAAGCACATCCCAGTGTTCAGTCTCCCATATTTTGGTAACATTCCAAAACATCAATTTGCTGTTAATTAAAGGCTGTTTGAATCCTAGGAAACCGTTAAAATATGCCAGCATTCTTCTAATCTGAGAGGCAAGCAACAGACTGTAAAAACCTGCTGGTGAAAATCCAAGAAGCATTAGGAAAACAAAATACAGTGGGAGTTTTCCTTTCTCACGGAAAAGAACTCTAAGAGACAGATGAGACAAGAGAGGCTCATGTCTGCACCACTTTCTTGCCTGCCATTTTGTTTTCAAAACAAAGTAGAGTGAGACCCATAGGAATAAGCTTTAAAAATCTCACAATCGGGGCGCCTGGGTGGCTCAGTCCATTAAGCCCCAACTTCAGCTCAGGTCATGATCGATCTCACAGTTCGTGAGTTCAAGCCCCACATTGGGCTCTGTGCTGACAGCTCAGAGCCTTGAGCCTGCTTCGGATTCTGTGTCTCCCTCTCTCTCCGCCCCACCCTGCTCATGCTCTGTCTCTCTGTCTCAAACATAAATAAACATAAAATAGAAAAAAATTTTTTTTTTAATCTCACAATTAACTCTCTGGTCAGCTGGACGCCGAGCATCATTCTGTCCTCAATCAGTTACTGAACACAAAGTAAACATTCTAAAAATGATTCCCTGATGGCAAATCTAACCCTACTAGACCAGTGGATGACTTAATAACAAGGCAGGTGACTTAATACCTACAACAGAAACCATCAGCACAAGATTTAATTAACCATACCGAAAAACCATTTACTCTCCTGTTTCCAGGTATAAAACCAGCTGGAGCCAAATTAACAAAACCAGTATTTTTCCCACTCTTTTTCACTTCCCTCTTAAAATATTGCTTAACAACAGCAAGGCCAAACACAGCAAGTTTGAATCAGCAAACCAATTAAAATAAAAAGTAGTACAAGCCAGAAAATAGAGGGCAGATGTTGAAACAAACACAGATAAAAGCAAAAAAATAACAAGTCTACAGTCACCAAAGCACAACATAAACTTGTTTTCTTGTCCACCTGTTAGTATTCTGAGTGCGGGTGTCTAAACTTTCTTACAGCATCCATAAAACTTTGGTGATAGGTCTGTCTTGAGTGTAGTATTGCTAAGAATTTCTCTTTCAATAAAAAGTTAAAGAACCAAAATAAATTTCTGGTCAGCACCTCTTCAGAAAACTCAAAGTAAAATATGCCTTGGTGGGTATCAGTGACATGGTTTAACAAGTCCACAAATAGTAGTGAGCTTTAATAAATAACTTCATGTGATTTTTATCTGAGTGACACATCATGCTTTGCAAAAGGTATTCATCTACATCCATCACCGTGCTTGAGCTTAAAAATATCAGAAATTAGGTAAGGACAAACATAATATCATAGAGGGAAAAAAATAAGTTGGAAAACTCCTTAGCTGTTAATGTAGCTTCCATCAAAACATTCCATTCTTATAATTACAAGAATGCAATTCAGCAGGAACATATTTTGTAATTATTTCATTATAAGTCCCCCTCTAGTTCAGGATGTCCAAAAAGGTTAAAGAGACAGTTGAAGCTTATTTATTTTATCCAGCACAGTCAGAGGCACATAGTTGGTTGATTGCTTGGTAAAGTTAATTCCTAACTCTCTTCCCCCAAGATGTGTATTTCATTTACACTTAAGAGGAATGATTCAAGACCTTCTCTTAATGTTGCCACTGGGTTTTCCTTAGTAGGGGATACAAAATATCAAGGAAGAGTCATAACATGTAGGGAACCTAGGCAAACTATCTAAGTCCATCTCTTCCTACCTGTTTTAATAAACCAAGACGACGGTTGGAAAGCAGAGGACATGTCAGTGCATACTTGTGGCTAGTGGCTGTGCAAACACAGGTGTAGTGGATGCTGCGGTGTGCCTCCACACCCCCTTCCCCAGCTCCTGGGAGAGCTGGGAGCGCTGGGAGCTGAGGACTCACACCTGAGATTCTTTACATGAATCGCCTTGGGCGCCGAGGGTGCTGCCTCACCCAAGCTCAAACTCCTCCAGAGTGCAAGGACTGATTAAAACAGGCGTCAGGCCTTCTCCCTTTTGCCTCAAGACAAGACAACTCTGAAGTTCTGATTTCAGTTCCAGACCTCCTCATACGATCTAGGATGGAAGGAGGCCTCTGTTGTGACTGCATCACAGTTCAACTTTTCCCACTGCCCAATCCTGCATGCCTCATTGCTCACAGAAGATGTTCCCCAATAAAGTCTCAGAGTCCACTTCCAGAAGAACTTGGACAGCAGGGCATAACTATTCATGAGTCTAAGTGAAATGTTGACTTGCTTTATTCTAAAATAGATTCATGCTTCTAAATCTATAGTGTTGATATTGAGGAACAAAATTGAAGATACCTCTTAAAAATGATCTGTGACTAACATTTCTTTTTTTTTTTTTTTGAATGTTTATTTATTTTTGAGACAGAGAGAGACAGAGCATGAACGAGGGAGGGCCAGAGAGAGAGGGAGACACAGAATCTGAAGCAGGCTCCAGGCTCTGAGCTGTCAGCACAGAGCCCGACGCGGGGCTCGAACTCATGGACCGTGAGATCATGACCTGAGCCGAGGTCAGATGCTTAACCGACGAAGCCACCCAGGCACCCCTGTGACTAACATTTCTACTTTTAAAATTTGGCTAAGTCCTGAAATATTTCCTTGTACCAATCTGTACAGGCTCAGCAGCAAGAATATTATTTGCAATATCGCAAAATCAAAATCAGCAAATAAAACGTATTTCATTTGTAAAGCAGATTAAAATATTCTCCTTGAGAAGATAGCGATTTCATGTCTTCATTTTTTTTAATAGAAATTATTGCATTTAGGATACAAATACATGTTTATTATTATTTTCCTTATTATGAAATTGTCTTAACAATAGTAAGCATTAAAATACCTAATGAACTTGTAGGTATTTCTATACGTTAAAAAGAGTAGCTTCGTGGGGCCCTTGGATGCCCAGTTGGTTAAGTGTCTGACTCTTGGTTTTGGCTCAGGTCATGATTTCAAGGCTCATGGGTTCAAGCCCAATGCTGAAAAAATCCATTTGGGATTTTTCTCTCTCCCTCTCTCTCTGCCCCTCCCTCTCGCTCTTAAGTGTGCTCTCTCCCTCCATCTCAAAATAAATATACTTAAAAAAAAAAAGAGTAGCTTTGTTGTTACTGTTTACCAACAGTGTCACTTCATTCCTTGGAATGTCACACTTCTGGAAATATTGGTACTCTTAATTTGAGGAAAGCATTTTGAAACCTCCATGAGTAGAGACTGAAAAAATGTTAAGTTCACGCCTTTTTTATTTGAAACTCTGTGTATATATGTCTAGTAACATATATATCAAAGCCTAGGAAATTTTAACATACACAGGCTTAACAAATTAAACTTAACAAATTATTCTGAATTCAGAGCAGTTAATCTCTCTATATACCAAATTTCTAATATACCTTTAAAGTCAAAAAATTAAAAAAAAAAATCATTGAGTATCAAATGTTAGACATTAAGGTATTAAGTAAATAAGATAATCATTAAAGCTCACAAAATTTCCTCTGTGCCTTTTGTATATTTATTTCTGTTAGTTTACATTTAGAATTTAGAATTGAACTATAGAGCAAACACTAAATATCACTTTGGTCTATTCACAAGACAGTTGTATATTTACAAAAGTACAAACTTGTGAATTTTAAAAAATACGAAAGTAACCTATTTGTTAATAGAGTATTTTTTAACTGAAAGGTTTGAGTTCTTTTATTTTTTTTAATTTTTTATTTTTTAAAATTTACACCCAAATTAGTTAGCATATAGTGCCACAATGATTTCAGGAGTAGATTCCTTAGTGCTCCTTGCCCATTTAGCCCATCGCCCTCCCCCCACCCCTCCAGTAACCCTCAGTTTGTTCTCCGTATTTATGAGTCTCTTCTGTTATGCCCCTCCCTGTTTTTATATTATTTTTGTTTCGCTTCCCTTATGTTCATCTGTTTTGTCTCTTAAAGTCCTCATATGAGTGAAGTCATATGATATTTGTCTTTCTCTGATTAATTTCACTTAGCATAATACCCTCCAGTTTCAACCATGTAGTTGCAAATGGCAAGATTTCATTCTTTTTGATTGCCGAGTCATACTCCACTGTATAAATATACCCCATCTTCTTTATCCATTCATTCATCGATGGACATTTGGGCTCTTTCCATACTGTGGCTATTGTTGATAGTGCTGCTATAAACATGGGGTGGGTGCACGTGTCCCTTAGAAACAGCACACCTGTATCCTGTGGATAAATGCCTAGTAGTGCAATTGCTGGGTCGTAGGGTAGTTCTATTTTTAGTTTTTTGAGGAACCTCCATACTGTTTTCCAGAGTGGCCGCATCAGCTTGCATCCCAATCAGAGTATTTTTAATAAAGATTATGGGGCAGAGTAACAGATGTGCACCTCAAATGTTTGTATTTTTGAAAATCAAATGAAAATATAGATTTGGAAATGTCTGTTTTAATAATTCATACAGAAACAGAGGAATTCTAAGACACTGGTTGCTACTTGAAGCTTATCATATTAGAGACAACATATATACAGTGCCTAGCACAATGCCTGCCCGATATTGGTGCTCACTGGGTGAGGCATATATGTTTTAATGAACCTAATAAATTGCAAAGGAACTTCCCAAGTTCGTGAAGACACAAACCGCGGTCTCTGAAAGCAGTCAATCAAGACAAGTTTAAAAGCATGTTCCTATCCTTCACTTTGTTTATTTTGATCCCTGCAGAAAGAAAGTCTTCACAAAGAGGATACTTTGTCAATCAATATTCTGAAATGCTCCATCAGAGTGCTCAGTGTTCTTTCTGTAATGTAACACTTTAACCTTGAACTTCTGCATTTAATCCATTCAGGGTTTATCAATCACAGATGTTCTGCCTGACAGCTTAACCTACTAGTTAATCTTTCATTTCTCCAAATGATAAAACCAAAGTTCAAAATAATCAAGGGCTGATGCTATTAAATATTCAAAATAGTGTAGGCTTCAGAACTGATTTCCTGATGGGATAAATAATTTCTATAGTATCTATTTCCTTATTTCCTTATTATATATATGTGTATATACACACACATACATATGTATGTATATATACAAATTTAATTATATACTTTTATTTATTAAATATATGCATATTAATTTTTGTATTAAATACATGATTATATGTATGTGTATATATATATACACACTTAACTATAGTATATATGTGTATATATATGTATATGTATATGTGTGTGTGTGTGTATATATATATATATATATTTCAATAGTGACCTATGATTAAACTACTAAACCACTCAGAATATTCATACCTAACAGGGAAACATCAAGAGCATTTTATATAATACCAAGTCCTAAATAGTTACTTGTGAAGCAACTACTTTCATACACATGAAACACTATTCCATCCATCGCAGGAGGGAATGGAAAGGTGCACTAGGAATTCTGGGGTCTATGTGACCGTAGGCAAGAAATTTACATCTGATCCCAAGAACATGAACTGAAACACAAATGATGGATTGTGGGCATAAAGGTAAAATTTGATCTGACACAAAACACTGGCCATGGAGTGCTGTGGTTAGTGAAATCTGCCAGCCAGGTGGGCGGGAGTGAGCGACGTAGAGGATATAATAGCTACATTTTATAAATCTATTGAGTAACTGCATGGACTAGCTCGGCTCTCCGTTAATTCCTTTAAAATGCCCAACAACAAACTGATGTTTACCAGAGGGGAGGTGGGTGGGGGGAATGGGTTAAGCAGGTGACGGGGATTAAGGAAGCACTTGTGATGAGCACCAGGTGTTGAATGAAGTGTTGAATCACTGAATTGTACACCTGAAACTAGCATTACACTGTATGTTAACTAACTGGAATTTAAATAAAAACTTAAAAAAATAACAATATAAAAAAAAGAATAAAATGCACAATTCTTCTATGTATCTATTACAATACTCAATTTACAAACTCAAAAGCCAAAAGCTCCAGGAAGCAAAGTATCTTACCGAAAGTCACACGGGTAAGAAATGGAGTTTGTTGTGAGTAGTAGGGACCTGAATAATTTTCAAAGCACTGATGCAAACAGCTTTTAAGTTAAAACAACCACAAAAACAAACAAAATAACAACAACAACAACAACAAAAACACTCTACAAAGTCAGTTTTGCCATATAAGGCAAGCCAGCTCCTTAGCAACTGGATATAATGCATTAAAATGAGAAATCTTGATTTTTTTATTGCTACTCAAAAAAAAAATCAAGCCTTTGATTTACATTCCTTGTAAAGGCTATGATAAGGGAATATTCAGTATTTATCACAGATATTTATCTACCATGGGAACATCCTGGCACTGCCCTGTATTTGAGAAAGAATCCAGAAGGCCATGCATATCATATCAAATATGTTTCAAAAGCCCTCAAGTTTGCATTCTTTAACATCTACTTGCCAACTCAGAAAAATAAATATGTGTTTGTTGTATTCCTTTGTGTTACTGCCTCTCAAATACTCAAGGTTGTTGGCTGGGTAATACAATGTTGTGATGATTTTTCAACTTTCTGGCTAGAAAACTGTATGTTTACTATGTTTCCTTACACAGTGATCCCAACTCCCACTCAGTTTTGATCTTTGTTTAAATATGGTTCCCAAGTGAATGATAAAACTAGAAACTTATTTTGAAATAAAATATGAATTTAGTGTGATTTGGTCACAATTGTTCTTTTATTGCCTTCATTTCCTCCCTGTTTACATTGTTGATTTCCCTACTAGGTTTTGGAAAGTTGACCCAGCACTTTCTCCCTCAGGATGAAGGTCCTCATTGGCCTAAAGTGACTTGTCCTTGGCAGGTCAATTCAAATGTTAAAAGCAAGTTCGGATCCACAAGGCAAGTGGCAGCACTAAGCCACACAGGATGGTGGCTCTCAGCTCACATCCTGTTCTCGATTGACCACAGAGAAGAATGAGGTGAGAATGGGGGTATGAGTCAGGGCGACTGCAGCATCATTCTGGAAACACTGATTCAGAAACATTAGCCCAAGTCAGTGGTCAGAACTGCATCTTTAACCATGACAGAAAACACATGTGAGCAAGCTGTATTTTCCCTTTATCAAATTCTTCATTTACTCATCTTAAGTGTGGTATTTAAGTATCCCAGTAAGTCACCTCAAAACTCGTTTTGGAAGGAACCTACAAAGGACTAGCTAACATTGTTTTCTCTGTCACTGTCAGTGAACACCATGACCAAAATTTAAAAAAAAAAAAAAAAGACAAAGCTATTATCTCATTGCCAATATCATGAGTCAAGTCTTCACTAGAAGAAAAGTTGGATCTTGCATTTATTTAACTAACTTTCATGACAATTTCTGGTGCCTGGGAAACACTAGAGAAGATTTTGTTAGGAATGCCAGAGTTAGGAGATTTAGACTTTTAACCCTGTATTTCAGCCCCTTTGTCAACGGGTGCATAACTCAGGACAAGTACCTCCTCCCAAGAAGTCAAAAGATTTTGCCTGAAAAATTCCTCTCAATGCAGTACCAATTCCTCATGAGGAATTTCCCAACATTTAATTTCACAAAATAAATTATAAGTAATAATAAAGATGCTCTGGTACCAAGCTGTCCAACATGGTAGTCATTAGGGTGTATGGCTATGTTATTTTTTTTTTAATATTTATTTAGAGAGAGAGGGAGAGAGAGAGAAAGAACATGCAAGTGGGGAGAAGGGGAGAGAGAGAGAGAGAGAGAGAGAGAGAGAGAGAGAGAGAGAGAGAGAATCCTAAGCAGGATCCATGCTCAGCACTGAGCCAGATGTGGGGCTTGATCCTATGACTGAGATCATGACCTGAGCTGAAATCAAGAATCAGACACTCAGCTGACTGAGCCACCCAGTGCTCCCTGTGTGGCTACTTTAAATAAAAAATTAGTAAAATTAAAAATTCAGTTTTCTCAGTCACACTAGCCACATCTAAACGCTCAATAGTCACATGAGGATAGAGGCTACCATGTTGCATATGGCAATTAGAAAGCCTTTCTATTATCACAGATGGTTCTACTGGCATTACAGCTACAGTGAAATGCCGACATTTTTGAGTGATGAATAATTTACAGATAAGTTTCCTGGTATAGTCTGTTTCAGAATGCATTGCTGATAAGAGAGAAAGTCTTGCTTTGTCCTCGTTTCTTCTCCTTCTGCAATTAGGGAGAACTTTCCAAGAGCCAAATGTGGGCACTGTCAGAAGGCAGACACTGTTGCAATCATACCAGAAAGGATTACTTGTCCACTCCTGGAGAAGACAACGGCCAATATGAATCTTTATGTGTGATCAATGATGATAGTACTCAAAGGGAAACCTAATTTAAAAAAAATGTTTAATGCTGAAATCAATAGTAATGAATAATGAGTGCTTTGGATAAAAAAGATACCACATCTTCAAACCGAGGATGCAAAAAGTGTCAGTCCTGGGGCAAATGAATGTTTATTAATATCTGATAATCTTTGAGAGTGCTATCACAAAGCTTTTATTTCATGAAACAAAGTGTCTCACAATGCAGTTTCACTAATAGCCAAGTGCGGAAATCCAGCTAATGTAGGCAGTTAAACCTGCCTAGCTACATCTGTCTCTCAGGGTAATTTTGCTCATAATGTCTAGGCTTTAGTCATCTCACTCTAGAGAGGGAAAAAAAAATGATGCTGAAGTCTTGTTACTTGGCATTGCTTTTCCACGATCTGTGACTTTCAACTGGGACTTGCCTGCATGAAATTTGCTATGCCAATGGTGCTGGGCATGTGTTCCTCCAAAGCCTGATAAATATCTTCCCTCCTGTTTTTGTTTTTTCCCTTTGCTTTTGTTTTTTTCCCACATGACATAATTGTGTTACGTTTATATGTAACATGTCCCAGCTCTAGCCAATGTGCATAGGTAGTCAATGTGGTATTAATGAAACATCTCCTGAGCTTAAACGGTTTAGTGTGTTCTCCCAGTAGCATTAAAATGAGTTAAATAAGAGGTGCCGGGGTGGCTCAGTTGGTTAAGTGTGTGACTCTTGGTTTCGGCTCAGGTCACGAGCTCACAGTTTGTGAGTTCGAGTCCCACATCAGGCTCTGCACTGACAGCATGGAGGCTGCTTGGGATACTCTCTCTCCCTGTCTCTGCCCTTCCCCTGCTCTCCACGTGCCTGTGTGTGCATGCACTTCCTCTCTCTCTCTCTCTCAAAAATAAGTAAACATTTGAAAAAATGAGTTAAATAAGAATTGCACACCACCTTCATTTATCTTAAGTAGTGTTTTCACTATGCAGATGGTGAAGCTATTAAGTTGACTTGAAGTTTTTGCCATAATGAGCCTGAAGCAGAAGTGGAAAAGTAGCCATTGGATAAGAGGGACGACTGCTTAGAAGCAGGTTTTGAGTGGATTTCACTCTGAGCAAGCACTGGAGTCGTCAGGTAGGAAATTAAGTCACGGACATGGAAAAGATTTCCTTAGGAAAGTGTAGAAGAGGCTGGGTCTAAGCCTGAGCCTCGACCATCTTTAGCCCATTGAGGAAGACAGAGTAGGACTGGCGAAATTGCTCGACAGAAGGCAGAGAACGCACCTGCCCAGAGGCAAACTCACCAGCAACTTCCTGGAAAAACTAGAACAGAAATGGGAACTAAACAGAGTTTATTGGTGTTTTTTTTTTTTTTAACGTTTTATTTATTTTTGGGACAGAGAGAGACAGAGCATGAACGGGGGAGGGGCAGAGAGAGAGGGAGACACAGAATCGGAAACAAGCTCCAGGCTCTGAGCCATCAGCCCAGAGCCTGACGCGGGGCTCGAACTCACGGACCGCGAGATCGTGACCTGGCTGAAGTCCGACACTTAACCGACTGCGCCACCCAGGCGCCCCTATTGGTGTTTTTTGATAAAAGGTCAGGAACATTTTATCGTATGTTTTTAGTCCAATTAAACTTCCATTGTTGATTTTTTTCTTTAAAAAAACTAAATTCATGGTCCAAGCATAAAATGCTCTAAGCTGTTTATAACCTAATTTCATTAGCATTTTTTCTCTACCTAAGTTGCTTAACCATGGATTTCATTTTTTAAGTGTGAATTTTTTCTATCTTTTAAACAACTCCCCTTTCCTCCATCAACCTAAAAGCAATTACATTTCAGCTCCTACACATGGGGCACTGTGCTGAGTACTCTACACAGTGTATCCCCTTTTGTCCTTTCATAGCCTTGTGAATTAAAAAAAAAAAAAGAATAATGATGAGGCTAAGACAATTGCTCAAGGTCACAGCCTTAGTAACGTGTAAGGCCAAATTTTGACACCAAAAATTCTGTTCCCAGAGTCTAAGCCATTATAGCCACATTTTATTCAGATATTGCCATTTCTTTTGATGACGTATAACAGAGAAAAACAAATTCTATACACAAAAAACTGATTTCAATTAAACTTTGCCAAGGCAACTCAAATCAGTGTATCCTGAGAGGGACTCATTTGTAAGGCACTGGATTATTGAAGAAGCAATTTCAGTTTCGTGCTCCACTGGTGCTTATAATCCAGTATATTGCATATTATGCATATACTGAGTCTACCAGATACCATAATCCAATAGACTGAACGTTTGTGTCCACCATAAATTAGAAACCCAGCTCCCACCCTGATGATATTTAGAGGTGGACCTTTGGGCGGCGATTCGGTCCTGAGGGTGGAGCCCTCAAGAATGGCATTAGTATCTTTATGAAAGAGGCCCCAGAAAGATCCCCGCCCCTTCCAGGTGTGTGGGAGACGCCTTAGAATCAAAAAGTAGGCCTTGTCAGATAGATACTGAACCCATCTGCGCTTTGATCTCGGACTTCCCGGCTTCCAGAACTGTGAGGAATAAACGTCTGTTGATTATAAGCCACCCAGCCTGTTCTGTTACAGCCATCTGAATGAACCAACCAGATACATTTACCCAAAGATATCCCACTTTTTCTGTTTAAATTAACCTGTTATGGGTTTAGTTCTCCTTTTCACACGATCTACACAGTCCAGAAGAGCATAGACGAAGTTAGATTTACATCCATCCTAATTAATTCTATTGAACCTAAGAGTAGTATCTCCTAGAGCATTCACTTGATTGTGAATGTTTTCATTCAACGTTTCACTGTGATCATTCAACGTTTCACTGTGATCCCCCCCCCCCCAACACACATTTCAATTGAATTTTCTTTCATAATAGTCATGACGCAAAATTCCTAGGAAATGCGACTGGAGTTAGCATTGGGTAACATTTAGAAATAACCACAGAAGAGACCATGTCACTGTCACCATCACCTAATTAAATAAAATATATTAGAAACAGCGATGATCACATTTTGGCCGTCTTAAGGAGCCTACACTTAGCACACTCCATTCGTAGTATCCATTAGCTTCTAAGGTTTAGAACTGTGAGTTCTGGTTTCCATTGCTTTGGTGAACATTCTTACAAACTCTGTAATAGCAAAAAGAAATTCTTATTTCAGTTTCCTCAAGAACATTCCCTGCGGAGCTGACATGCGCTCTGTTTAGTCTCGGCCTCAATGGGATTGTTTCTTCTGGCAGGTTTTGCTTAAAACAAACCTAACTTTATATTTTCTTTTAATTCTGAAACATTTAGTTCTTGGAAAAGATGTAAAATCAGTTACTAATGGAATTGTAGTAATTATGGTGTCCTGAAAATGACTGGCTTTAAAATGGAAGAGAAATAAAATACTTATCAGTGACTGCAAGCGGGAAGATACACATAGGCATTTTTTAAAAAATTTTTATAAGAAGTCCTGTTATCTTGAGCATTTATTATATTCTAGGTTCTTTTTTCTATACATTATTTTTGTAAACAATGAAGATATCCTTGTTCTCATTATACAGGTGAAGAAACAGAGGCTTAGTGGGATCCATTTACTGAAGATAAACCACCTTAAGTGGTACAGCCGAGAAGTATTAGAAACCAGAGATGTCTGATTCCAAAGCCCATATTCTTTGATTATAGTACAGTGTTCTTCCTCTCAAAACCTACCACGTTGTGATTCTCACCAATCTGATAAAGGTATTGATGGAAACAGAGATTGCCTCTGAGTAAAGGATCTGTTTTCACATTCAAATAGCCAGGAAGGAGCCGAAACAGGATTTACAAATCCAGAAAAAAACAAAACAAAACAAAACCCAGAAACTGCTTATAGCCTCAGGGAGGAGAAAGTCATCATACCAAGGTTATGGAGTCATCATCAAAATGCAACACATAATGAAAAGGGACCTCTGTATTGTGATACATAAAAGACATCATAAAAATACTGCAGTTAAATACGAGGACTAAAACAAAACTAAAATGAAGGGGAAAAAAATAACCAGTGGGAGCTGTTACTTCTGGGAGCCACGTTGGTAAAGATGATGGGCGTTAAAGGGTCAGTTTGAGAGGGTCTGCTGGAGTGGCCTTGAGCTCAGAGAATACCAGGCACTGACCAAAAGTCCAAGAACGGAGACCAAAGTAAAGAGGAGAACACCACAGGTTTTTTCTGGCCGCCATGATCAACGTCTCACCTTCCTGTGAACTGCAGCCTAAAATACATAGTTACTCACTTGCCTTGAGGTACATACACATCTTGATTTGTGCTACCAATACCTATTGGTTTGAGTCAACTCAGACTCAAGCCAGAACCGACAGATGTAGGTATGGCATCAAAGAAAGTGTCTCTGATTTTTCTTTGACCACGGATTTACTAGAAGTTCGTCTTCTTACTAGAAGAACGAGAATGTGAATATCCAGATAGCATAGGCCTAAATGAATTTTGAAGAGAAATATTTAATTTAGCAATTAGGAAAAAATATACCAGTAATTTAATTGTACTCTGCTGGTTTGTGGTGGCCTACATACAGTGAATTATTCAATTTCAAACAACAATAATAAATATTAAAATAATAATAATAACCACTCTCAATTTTTCAGTGCTTTATATACAGGTAGGATTTTAATTTTCACAATCTGTTAACTCAATAATTTAATATTTGTAGTAGTGAAACTGAGGCTGTATGAAATTAAGTACTCTGTAGCAGCTAATTCAGAGTAGGAAGGCAAACAGAGATTGATTGATTTCAATATTCCTGCTCTTGGTAAAGATCATATTCTATCCATTGTCCCCATAAGCCAAGGATACAAATCCATGATACTGCTTTCTTTTCTAGTACTCAAGACATAGTTACCAATCAATCATGTATCTAGTAGGCCTCCTTACCCTTCCAGCACGACACGATGGTATCTCATCCACTTGGTCAAAGTTTGCTCCCCCCAACATGATACTCAAAATGACCTAAACACAATGACATTAGGGCATCCTAAACTCTACTATTATCAGTCAGGTTCAAAGATACATGGAAATGCTTTGCAAGCATGGGAAGATGGGTAGTGAAATCACACCCATGGGTGTCCTTATACCAAGCCATTTGGTGAACAGTTCAGCCTTCTCTGGGTTAGAATCTGGTGAGAGGGTTAAGAAGGGCCATTTGACTTTTCTGCCAAAGCTTGCCCAGGTTATGAGGACAACTGGAGATCTGTACCTGCTTCTCAGTAAGTAGGAGACTTCCAGGGTTTGGCTTTCTGCAACAGTGACTGTTGACATAGTTAAGACGTTCTGTTGAGACCCCCCTCACATCTCAGATGTCACTGAACACCTTGAGAACATGCAGCTTCCTTATAGCTATTCTTCCTCATTGATGTGTCTCAGAGAGTGGAAAGCCTGTGGGTTGACATGATCAGTGTAAACCCAGAAAGATCTGTGGAAAATGAAAGAACTACTGACTTTAAAAAGAAACTTGCAAAGGGGTTCTGATCACAGACACGAGAACTGGAGTGAGTCCTTTTAAATTCATGGACCTGTTTGCCTTAAATTGTAGAGATTATTTTGTGCTTTTGAAAGGACATTAATCCCAAAGGAAGAACAAAACAGAATGAGTCAAATTGCTTTGAGCAGGAATGCCTGCTGAGAGAGGAGAGAAATTCTGCAAGAAGCATCTCTTCTGAAATTGGCCCTGCATTTTCCTGAATGATTCTGATCTGTCCTGCATATCATTTTCAGAAGTCATTATGCCTTCCGAGTGCTAACTATCTGTCTCCCATGTTATCAATGTCATTATGACCTTTTCTTGCCTATTCATACCACTGAGTGGCTTCATCATATAACTAAGATAAGGAAAATACTTGTTTAATTTTTTCACATTCATATCGCTTATTTAACTCCTCCCTGCCCTTCAAGGTTTAGCTGAAATGTCACTTCTCCCTCCCCCTGTCCTTTTAGCACCCAAATCAATTTTCTCTTTTGTAAACTTCCACAGAATATTTTAAGTGCTTATGAGAACAGGCTTTGTTATTTGAAACCTAAATCCGAATTCCAAAGTTTTCATGTCCTAAGGAACTTCACAGCTATGTAGTTTCTTCTCCTACGAATTAAGGAAAATAACACCTAAATCACAAGATTTAAGGATTATGTGCAGAAACATTTAACAGAGTAAATACTAACTTTATAGTAACTATTCTTATTGCCGTTTTATTATTATTTTATTTAAATGATAGGAAATAAATTGCTACACAGTATTTTGTGAAATTTGATTTTATTAAAGTTATTGTTTGATTCATTAATCATTATGTTGGGTCTTACTTTCTGTTTACTAAGAGTTATTCGGCTCTGGCTAAAAAAGTTTTTGAAGGGGGGTGTCGATGATGTCTGTGTTACGTTAATTTTTTTCCATGACGCCTAATGAAGTGCTTTGAAAATCATGGGCATTGAAGTGTACTTGAGTGAATGCATAAGTAAGACACTGTTTCTCTGAAAACTAATCCAAAGAGAGTAAAGGGAAGTGGCAAACTGTATTTAATTTCATTACTACTATTTGGTTTATCCCTATGAAGAATGCGAAGTATTCGCTGATGCCTGTTTTTGATATATGAGCATTGTGGTGGTAGGCATAGGAAACAATATTAAAAAGAGAGAAATAAAAAGGGAAGGGAGGAAGGGAGGAAGGAAGGGGACAGGAGGTGTTAGGAAGAAGCAATACTCTAAGGAATCATATCCAAATCAGATACACAGATGGCCCACTGGACCTAGACAAAACTGTTATTAAAACAACATAGAAACTACCCGAAAAGATGCCCTATACGGAAACACCGACTCTTTGAAGAGCTGACGGTAACCCACAGAAATATTTCTGTCTTTCAAATTGGAAAGTAAGTAATTAAAAGCATGACAGTATCTGACAAAGTATTGCACGAGACAGAGACAAGCCCTGTGTCGACAACAGCCGACTTAGAATCCAGCATGGAAACATTTACTATTATTTTCGGTCACTCTGATTCAAGTCTTCCCCTTCTTATCTGTGTTCTCAATTACTTCCCTGCTCAGTCACCTCTTCTCTCTTCTTGTCCCTCACTTCTCTGTCCTCTCGGATCTATGTCCCGGCACGTTCATTCTCTCTCTCACAAACATTCATCAAATATTTATTGGTTGCCCACTGTTGTGAATGCCCTGGGTAAGTTTTAATAAAAGTAAATATGATCCCAAGCCCTTTAAATAAAGATAAAATGAAAGCAATAGCGAGAGAAAGAGCACATGATTTTTTTCCATCCCGATTCACTTCAGCTTCCCCTTTGGAATACGAGTTTTCTCTTGTTTAATAAAATGGAATATTTTTCTGAACCATCAAGTAAAAACAGTACAATTGGTTAATATTACCATATATTAACAAAAGCAAACCAGCTTTTAACTGGATGTTGGTTGGCCTTACTTTGGTCTTCGCTCCATATTTTTATACAGTTTGAAACCTACTTTTTTTTTTTTTTAATTTTTAGTAGCGAGCCATGTGTGATGTTTAACTAACAACATCAGACATGACTGACACTTTTATTTATTTATTTTTTTAACCAAAATGTCACATGTTCCGGTATTCACATGGATTGGAATCAAGGCCACTTAATTTTATGAGTAGCTTTCTTGTCCATTTGCTACATTTTCCCCAACGATTCCAGGCAGACAGTTTCAGATGGCACATAGGCACTGGGGAAATCTTGATAATAATTGTTTATGGCAGTCTTGCTTGTAGCTGAAGAATCCAATTAGTCTAGCCAAAACTTTAGTTGGCTCTTTCTCTCAAATCCCCCTAGCCAAATCATGAGTGCTACACAATTCCTTTCTTTTCTATTCCTATACACCAGCTCATAATTTTCTATTTCTTATTCCCCATAGACAGCCATGCTGTATGGACAGCCTTTCTTTAATGGCCGCTGCTACAAAACCAAGTAGATATTTTGGATCGTCTGCCGCCGTTTTATTTTTAATTTTGTCTTCCATTTTCGATTATCCTTGGCTACAGTTTCATTTAGCTAGTCTGGCTGGGCAGGGTCTCGACTGATTGATAAATTCCAACTCTGGATATGAGCATAGCAGAACTGCTTGCAAAAAAAATCAGAGTTTCCCATCACATTTCAGAGTATTATACTGTTACAAAATAGCTGAAGTCCTTCCCTGATAACATAAGAATATGGCAAGGTAAATCTTCAAAACATGTTATTTTTATTTTCAAAAAGTTGTATGTTCAGAGAACCTCTATGAATAGAGTCTATGAGTTAAACCCTACATTTCTGGCACATGGGATCCAAATTTGATTGGCATGGAGCAAATTATATTATTCATTATGTTTCTGGAAAGGTAAAGGCTGTACAATTGGTAAATTAAAAGTGATTATTTCAGTAATGAGATATTTCAAATGAGCAGGCTTTAATCTGCTAAAGGAAATGGCAGGGCGTACCTCAAGAGGCAAGCTTAGGAAAGCTGGCTGTTCCTCAAAGACATCCATAATACCAAGAGCACAAATGTACATCACAGATAAAGCAGGGCAGAAGGGAAACCAAAAAGGACAGAACAAGAGCTCTGCATATATTTGCAACCCACAGAAAAAACATGTGTTCTGGAAGACTCCAGACAAAGAATGATAAAAGAAATACAAAAAGTTGAAACAAAACAACCAAACAAAATTGGTGTCACAGATCAGAAAATACCAAGACTAAGGATCAAACTGAACGGGACTAACGGAAAGAGAAAGCTGAGATTTTATTGACTGATTCACAAAATGGACAGAAATGAAACAAAAGCTTGTATGATTAAAATTGGGCACCTAGAGTATGTTGGAACAATTGGCTGGCCAACTAAAAATATGAGATGTCAGTGAAAACCTTCCCTACGCCACATGTTTGACATTAATGAGTCCAGCCTCAGAACATAAGAATTAATCATATTAAAAACCTCATTGCTGGACTGATTTTGGAGAGAAAAGCATGTAAAGTAAGGCATGCAGGCCACATTTAGTGAACTTCAGAAACAGGTAAGGTCAGAAGAAACTCAATCACATAGAAGTCTTCACAAAATAAAAAGCAAAAATCTGGACTATTGGAAGGTTAATTTGTTTGTTTGTTTGTTTTTTTTTTTTTAATATTGAAACCAGAAAGATTGGCTAAGTGTGTTCACAGTGTAATAACTCACAAAAGATGTACACACCCTAGTAAATATCCAAGGCAGAGAAAAAGACATGATCCAAGAGTAGGGAGATAGGGAAAGAGAAGGAATGGGGAAAAGCTAAAGGCA
This sequence comes from Lynx canadensis, assembly GCF_007474595.2. Lineage (NCBI taxonomy): Eukaryota > Metazoa > Chordata > Mammalia > Carnivora > Felidae > Lynx > Lynx canadensis. Next base: position 20,448,807 of record NC_044311.2, on the reverse strand, counting down.
TTGGCAATGTTTGCCTGAAGGTAAGAGACTCAGGGTGAGTCTCTTCGACTCTTTGAAAAGTAATATAGGAAGCGTGGTGAACAGATGTTCTCCATTTTCACTTAAGACAGAAAAAGCAGAGGATGGAAAGTGCAGAGGAAGGATAAAATCAGTTATTTTAGTTGCAACCATGTCTGGAGGAAATGGCACACTTTAAGGCCCTCTAGCAGGAATGACTGTCAAGGGTTAAAACTTTTTAGGAAAATGAGCTTCTAAATCTCATATGCAATTTTACAGGATTCATATGGGAAGATATGCAGGATAAGAACAAGTTAAAATAGGATGAGACTTCAGCAATCAAGTAATCTACTCCCTGAACAGGGGTAGGCAAACTTTTTTTTTTTTCTTTTTTTAATGACCAAATAATAAATATTTTAGGCTTTGAGGGCCATATGGTCTGCAGCCTAATTCCTCCATTGTAATGTGGAGGCAGCCACAGACAATACGTAAACCAATGGATATGACTATGTTCCAATAAAATTTATTTACTAAAACAGTCATCAAGCCAGATTTAGTTCTCTAGCACCAGCTGTAAGTCTGCTGATCATGGTCTAAAGCGGTGGTTCTCAGGCTTTGTAAGCATCAGAAATACCTGGAGGATTTGTTAAAATACTCACTGCTGAGATGAAACTCTATGTAGAGTTTCTGAGTAGAGATGAAACTCTATGTAGAGTTTAGCAGGCCTGCTAAATTACATGTTTTACTAATTGACAGGCAATGCCGATGCTGGTGGCCCACAGACCACGCGCTAAGAATCCTGAGGCCAGAGAATGGAATTGATAAGCCCCAGGTCCGGGCAAGGGTATGTGTATCTGTGAGTGTTGAGCAGAATAATAAGATTTCCTGCTTTCCTGGTATACACACTGTGCATAATCCCCAGGCCTGTGCATTTGGTGGGTATTACTCCTGTGATTATGTTATTCTAAATGACGGGACCTCAAAATTGGGAGATTATTGGAGTGGGCCTGAGCTAATCACATATGCTCTTTAAAAGCAAAGAATGGGGCGCCTGGGTGGCTCGGTCGGTTAAGCGTCCGACTTCGGCTCAGGTCATGATCTCACGGTCCGTGGGTTCGAGCCCCGCGTCGGGCTCTGTGCTGACAGCTCAGAGCCTGGAGCCTGTTTCGGATTCTGTGTCTCCCTGTCTCTCTGCCCCTCCCCTGTTCATGCTCTGTCTCTCTCTGTCTCAAAAATAAATAAACGTTTAAAAAAATTAAAAAAAAATAATAAAAGCAAAGAACATTCTCCTGCTGGCCACAGAAGCACCAAAACGATGTGACAACGTTCTGTTGCCGACTTGCAGATAGAAGCCACGTGGTTAAGGAGCTCAGAACAACCCCAGGAACAAGGAAATAGAAACCTCAGTCCTACAACCATAGGAACTGAATCCCACCATCAAGAATGAGCTCTGAAGCAGATTTTTAGCTTTTCCCCAGAGTCTCCAGATTGGTCCAACCCACATCTTGGTTTCAGCCTTATGATGCTCCGAGCAGGGAACACAGTCGCACCAGTGCTGGACTTCTGCCAAGTGTGACCTAATAAATAACTCTTATTTTAAGCTTCCAATTTCTGGTACATTTACTACACAGTAATAGAAATCTAACATTGTGTAAGGTGGATGTCCTCAACCTCCCCCATCGAACCAGTAACATTTGCACTGCCAGGCACCATTATCAACTCCAACAAAGACCTGACATTCTCTGTGCCACCCTTTGTCCCCTTTAAGCACATATTCCCCAAAGCACTGTATTTAGGAAGCATTTCCCTTTGAATTAAAACATTCTTCAACTGCTCAGTCTGGTCAGGGTCTAAAGGAAACTTAGGTAATAAATAGCTTATATGTTTGGCAAGCTTAGCCACACTAAACCAAAAAATATAATTGTTTTTATTTTTTATCTTTCCAAGTACCTTTATGTTCTTTAGCATCTAATTTGAGACAACTCTGACTATTTCAATGACAGAACTGCTTTAAGAATCTTTAAAAAACCCCAAATGCATAAAAAGTTCAGAAATACCCTCAACAGTTAAGTATTAGAAAATCACATTAATTTAAAAGCATTACATTTTCTGACATTTAAAAAGTCTCTGACATGGCATATCCATAGTTTGATTTTTCTAATGTTCTTATAAAGGTCATGTTTATGGTATAATAAGCACACATTTGCAAGGGTTATTAATCAGAGCAAAGCTAGGTTGCAAACAGATTTCCAAAGAATTTCCCATTTTTATTCTGAACATATTAGCTACTTAAGAATGTCACATTTTTCAAGAGCCTACTTGGAAAAAAATTAACGATTAATTTTGTTCAAAGGGATGTCTTCATTTTAAATGAGGCAGGAGTGCAGCTTAGGAAAATAAATGACAGGAATGTATTCTGCTAGCTCAGCAAACTTGTATGGCAATTTGGAAAATTCTAATTTTTAAGCCAATGCTTTAGAGGAGGTACACTGCTGGTTTGCAAAGAAACTGATAAGGTCTACGAGCTTCATAAAGAATCCAGTGGGTATCGGCACTAGCCTTTTCTAATTTGTATGTGAAGGAAGGAACATACCCTATTAATGGTAAGAAATGCTGCAAAATCCTGGTCCATACAGGTGTTAAACTTTATTTTCTCAAACAATTACCATCTCATTTTATCTTAGCAAGAGAGATATTGGATTCCTTCTTGTTGAATATAAGAACAGACTTCTCTTGTTTTAATATTCAAGAAATGTCAAGAAGAAGAGTATTCCTGAAGATATTTTGGCTACTAGCAATTTGGAAACATCATTTGCCTTTGTGACAAGAATTCAACCTAACCTACCCTTGAAATATAAGCACACTTTGAATATATTTGAGTTTAACAAAAGAAACAAACACACAATATGGCACATTCTAACAGTTCATAAAAGACAGCAGATTTTTAAGCATTTGATTTTCAAATTTTGGTAAAACTCTTCAGTCTTTCCACAGGAGTTTCTCTAACCTTGTGTGTGATGAACTTTATAAACCAAACAGACAAGCTGGCACATGCAATTGTGCTCAAACGAGAGGAAGTACCGCTCCAAAGAGCCGCTTCACCTGGTGGGTGTTTAAACCAAACACCCGGCTAGATTTCAAGGGCTCCAAATAGCACAGCTCATAAAAAGACCAAGTACAAACCCATTAGAAATTGATGAAGTTAGTAATTGGCATTGCCAAATTACTAACGACATGAGATTTCTGGAAAACCTTTCTCGTATGGAACAACACATCTGCCTATCTTAATTTAGAAAATGAAGTGCTAGGAGTCCAAATGATCGGCCACCCTGAGGTTTTGGCCGAGGGACCGGTAAAGCAATAAGCCAAGTGTGACAGCAAGACAGGTGAACTCTCGAGGCAATAAATAATTCCTCAACTGAGACAATCAGGGGAGGGAGAATGGGTCAACCAGGGAAAGAAAAAGAACGATGGTGAAAACCAGAAGGCAGGCGTCTTTGGCTATCACAGATGTCCGGCTTGGGTTTCCACACAAATAAGGGATAAAGGCAAATTGAAAGGTTCTAGCCTTTCATATGACCCGCATTAGAATAATTAAAGATGAATAATACAGAAAACGGAAATAGAAACACGACGGAAATTTTTAAATTAACTTTTTTAAAAACATCAAACAGGGCCGTCTGGGTGGCTCAGTGAGTTGAGTGTCCGACTTCGGTTCAGGTCACGATCTCCTGGTTTGTGAGTTCAAGCCCTGCGTCAGGCTCTCTGCTGACAGCTCTGAGTCTGGAGACTGCTTCAGGTTCTGTGCCTTCATCTCTCTCTCTAGCCCCCCCCACTCATGTTCTGTCTCTCTCTCCCTCTCACTCTTTCTCAAAAATAAACATTAAATTTTTTTTTTAAACCAAGCAATTTGGTACTTATGAATATTATAATAAGGTGCAAAAATGTGTACTCAATTTGTAGTAGTTCTCTTCAGTAACATGACACTAAATTATTATTGTGTTTGGATTTTAAGGCTGCTACAATTATTGTTGGCAAGTGCAGATTATACATTGGTATAAAATGATTTGAATATTATGCTTTGAAATTACATATGGTCTCCAGCCATGTAATTAAAAAAAAAAAAAACAAAAAACTATGAGAAACTGAAAAGCATCAGTGTACAGAGTAACAACACTGGCCAATCACAATGTAATGTGAGCCACAGATGTGAGTCACTTATGTCATTTTAAATTTGCTAGTAGGGGTGCCTGGGTGGCTCAGTCGGTTGAGCGTCCAACTTTGGCTCAGGTCATGATCTCGCAGTTCGTGAGTTCGAACCCGCATCGGGCTCTGTGCTGACAGCCCGGAGCCTGGGGCCTGCTTCCAATTCTGTGTCTCCCTCTCTCTCTGCCCCTTTCCCACTCATGCTCTCTCTCTGTCTCTCAAAAATGAATAAAGGTTAAAAAAAATTAAAAAAAATAAATTTTCTACTAGCCACATGAAAAAGTAAAACAAAACAGGTAAAATTAATTTAATAATAATTTATTTAATTCAATTTGCATAAAAAAGCATTTCAACATACAAGCAATCTAAAAAAATGACCTATTTCATATACTCTTCTTTATGTATTAAGTCTTCATAAAAAGTGTATATTTTATACTTACAGTGTGCCTCAATCCAGACCAGCCAATTAAAAATTTTTTTTTAACATTTTTTTTAACGAAGTCGGCCGCTTAACCGACTGAGCCACCCAGGCGCTCCCAGACCAGCCAATTTTAAAAGTCTGTGACAGCCACATGTGGCTAGTGACTATTATATTTGGCAGCATAGGCAGAGATGTTAAGAAATCAGATTTGGGGGTAAGAATCTGAATTTAAAACTGGCCTCCACCACTAACCGGCTGTGACCTAAGCAACAGGGCTATTATTTCTTAACCTAATTTCCCTTCTCTGTAAAATGGAAAAAAAAAAAATGATAGTACCTCCCCTTAAGAGTTATTCTATTGATTAAATGAGATAATCCATGCTTACTAAACATTGAACACATTTTAGTTTTAATATAATATTTTAATATGACACTGGAATTACTGATAGTCTCAAGATGTGAGAACCACACATAACTGTGAGAGTCTGCCTTTAATGGTTTGGTCATTTCCATGGCAAATTAAATATACATACTAGTACTTTGCTGATCCTTTCTTCACACAAAAAAAGCCTATCTTCTCATCCCATGAGTTATCACTGGCCTCATGACCTGATCTTCCATTGTAATATGGTAGAGGTGATGCCATGTGAATTCCAGAGTCTGAGTCCCATAAGGCATCACACTCCCGCCCTTTCTGTCCAGTAAGGCTGCCTGGTGACCATAGGAAAGGAAGCTGGTCTAGCCTAATGGAGGATGAGAGGCCATAAAAAGGAGAATCAAGGTTCATAGTCAACAACCAGCATCAACCTCCAGAAAGGTGAGTGAGGTCATCTTGGACCTTTAAAGCCCCAGAGGTTCCTGATAAATGCTGCTATATGAGTAAGCCAGACCAAACAAGCAGAGGTACCCAAACACAACATATCATGAGGACTAACGTACTGTTTGTTGTAAGGCAGTTAATTTGGGGGTTAATGTTAAGCAAAGGGTTACAAAACTATTAACCCAAAACCCATTACGTTTTCTGAGTAAATCCAAAGGCATTTCTAAATTTACAGGAAATAAACACAAAGAGGAAAAACAATGGTTCATCAATGATGATCATGTATGATTTTGATTTGTTCCATTTAAGAAACAGCTGAATGGCTTAATGAAGCATTATATTCATTATAGAAAAGTTAGAAAATATAAATAAGCAAAGAAGAGAAAAAAATTTTTAGGGATGACTGGGTGGTTCAGTCGGTTAAGCATCCAACTTCAGCCCAGGTTGTGATCTCATGATTCCTAAGTTTGAGCCCCACACCAGGCTCTCTGCTGTTGGCACAGAGCCTCCTTCTGAGCCTCTGTCTCCCTCTCTCTCTGCCCCTCCCCTGCTCATGTTCTCTCTCTCTCTCAAAAATTAACATTAAAAACAAAACAAGAAAAAAAACAAAGACACAAAAAATTTATATCACTGTAATCTCACTACCAGAAGTCACCTCTGTTATTTTTGACACCTCTGCTATTTTGCTCCTTTTTAAAATATATACTTGAGAGGCGGGCAAACACATTAGTTTACAAAACCAGAATCATTTGAAACTACCTTTGTTCTTTTGAGAACAATTGGATATTTTAGTAAATATACTTCTAAAACATCATTTTAAATTTTGAAACATACTTTATTTTAGGGACATATCATAACTGATTTACTCAATGCCCCATCATTGGTCATTTATGACATGTCCAAGTTTTCCCATTATAAATAAAGCTGACATAGAATAATTTTACCATCATAAATAAGTTGTTTCAAATGAAACAGAATAAAAAGGCAATCAATAAACGGGTGGGGAGAAGAAACCATATCATGAAACACATCGTTATATCATTATCCATTAGTTATATTATAAAACTAAAAAAAACCCAAGTCTTTATGACAGCTAGATATTAACTCCATTCCTTTCAAGTCTTGGCAGCTTTAAGTGTTTTTACCCCTGTCTCTATTTCCATGGTGAATGGCTAAGCTGTTTAAACTATTTTTAAATAATAAACCTTTAAAAATGCACTGATTATGCTGTAACTATTGCCATCTGATAAAATTCTAATATTCAATGAATATTCCAATATTCAATTAATAACTCCATAAATAAAAGATGAAAACTAAACGCTAAGCCATATAATTTGTAAAATGACAAAGAGAAGTTTCTCAGTTCCCGCTCAACAGCTTTTTACTGTACCATATGTTTGAAAGATCAATTAAGAGCACACCAGGGTATCTGAAAACAGCATGTGTATACTATGAAATGATTAGAATGTGCTTGTGTTCCCAACAACATACTTCAATACATATCGTGAGATGTGTCCTTTGCCAAGAAGACTATTATCTAGTTAACTAAGCTAAGAAAAATACCTGCGACAGTGAGAGGAAGTTGGATACACAAATCTTACATACTCCCGTGGCTGAGACGGTGCAATGTCCACATCCAGAGATTTTTCTGATGTCCAAATATTTAGACTCATCTAGCCTTCCCTACTTCCTTTTCTTGAAACATATATACTATCACAATTGAAGACTGAACAACTGAATCTCAGAGCAGTCATGCCAAGCTGAATGTGTTCTAATACAACCCTATAAAAGCAGAGGACAGAGAGAGAATTTCGCTGTTCACCCAGTGCTGTCCAGAGGAGAACACCACCAAATTTAAGGAACCACTAGTATTCAATCACTGGAGACGTGTGTTCTGTTGTAAGGTAGCATAAGCCCCATGAACTTGCAATGTCTCAGTGAACTGTCACTCAAAATGATCAACTTCCCTTTACTCCCAGGCTCACCAAGCAACGTACAGATTGGGCCTGTTCAGCAATCTGGAATGGGTGGACTTGAAAAGAAGCTATAAATATATAGTCACTGGAAATTCAGCATAGATTCAACTGTGCGTTAGTAATTAGACACTTAAGTCTAGATTTCACGTGCCTTTCGTTCATAGACATCGGTCTTTGAGAACGGGCTTGCTTCTTAGAGCAGTTCTCAGGTTATGGGGAGGCCAGTCAGGTAGCTGCCTGAGGCATCAATCTTAAAAGAAGCTCTGAAGCAGGGAGTCTCAAGGTTTATCAGAATCACCGGGAAGGCTAAACACACACACACACACACACACACACACACTTCTGGGCAACACTACCTGGGAATTTGCATTTCTATGAACTTCCCAGGTCATGCTGACTATATTGTCTCTATACTGACTTGAGGACCTTATACTGGGAGTCACTGCTCTAAATACCCTTGAGTTACACTGGGAACATGATGGCAGTTTATACTGGCTTCTAAATACGACTCTTTATAGACCTGGTGAAATGTAAGTCCTTTTGCTCCTACCAAAGTAGATAGTGCCTTGAGCAATGTCTCAGACCTGGCTCCTTAGGAAACAGAGCCCAAGGCAAAAACTGAGTGTTAAATGCTGTATTTAGGAGGTGGGTGGCCGGGACAGTGAGAGTGAGGAAACGAGAGGCAAGGCAGGGAACACAGGCAAGAGACGCAAGGTGATGCGTGGCCACTGCTTCCCTAGAAGCTGGGAAGAGACACAGCCAACCCTGGTGGACCGCATCTGACGTCTCCGACAGGCTGTTCAGAGAAACTACCGTGGAGCAGCCAATGAGAGAGAGGGGAAGGAGAGGGAATTTGGCTGCCTTCCTTCTCCTTTTCTCCCTTGCCCTAAGTGTACCCCACAGGAACTTCACCATGAGAAGCTGAAGGTCTAGGGAATGGAGGTACTGAGGGTTTCCAGGGAAGCTCATAAAACCTGTCTAATGCCAGCAGAAATTGAAAGTGTTACCTCATTTTCACCAACTTATCTCCGCTGAATGGGAATAGCATTCACCCCATCCAACTCTGAAATGACAGATCTTTCTACAAATTCTGAGATCAACGAGCCTATGGTTTTCTGAAAATCCTAAACAGCATCAGCTAAAATTCTATGCCTGAATAATGCAGGTCTTGGTGCTGCTGACTGGGGAAAGGAGGATTATCTTCATTATTTTAAAAATCTAAATGTGAAAGTCTTTAATATGCCTTCCAAAAAGTTGTCTGGGTCAAAATTGCACACGCACAAAAAAAGTGTTGTTGTTATTCTAAGTGGAAAACATTTGTCAATAAGAAAGAATGAGGACTTTTAACATATTTTCTTTTTTTGTTGTTGTTTATTTATTTGAGAGACAGAGAGATGGAGTGAGCAGGGGAGGGACACAGAAAGAGAGAGAGAGAAAGTCCCAAGCAGGCTCTGTGATGTCAGCACACAGCCTGATGCAGGGCTTGATCCTACGACCCTGGGATCATGACCTGAGCTGAAATCAAGAATCAGATGCTCAACCAACTAAGCCACCCAGGCCCCCATAATAAATATTTTTTTATTGTGTTTATTTATTTTTGAAAGAGAGAGAGACAGAGAGAGAGAATGCAAGTGAAGGAAGGGCATAGAGAGTGGGACAGAGGATCCCCCAAAACAGGCTCCATGCTGACAGCAGTGAGTCCGATGTGGGGCTCAAACTCATGAACTGTGAGATCATGACCTGAGCTGAAGTCTGTTGCTTAACCGACTGAGCCACCAGTGCCCCTAAACATATTTTCAATGAGACTTTATAACTGTCTTAATGACTGTGATCCATTAAACCTTCTGAGTGATGGAAAGACTGCATATTGAATATACCAAAATATAAAGTACATGTAAAAAATCCTTTATGCTAGACACAAGATATGGATACAATTTTTAGACACATAAAATTTTAATGTCTTTAGTAGAAAGATCCATTAAAATTTTTTTCTCACTAAATACATCTTAATGCAAAATAAATATATATGGATAAACATATGTATCCATATAACATAAATCCAAAGAATATTGATCTGAAAGGCACTAAATCATTAAACTACCTAGCATGCATATATAAGTCAGTGCAGTCTTATCTAGGGGTCCTTAAGGTTCCTGAGCCTGTGAACTGACTGCCACACTAAAGCCCTCATTGGACAGTAAACTGGTCAACCTAGCAGAGATCTCATGCTTACCCCTTACCATGTTTATGTTCCTTACTCTCCATTCTCCTAATGATCCCCTTCACACCTTCCAGGTCATTTCCTCATGTTCCTCGAAAACTTCAGCAAACGGAACGGAGTATCTGCACCTTCTTCCTTGTACAATACCTACACTGATCCAACCTACCCCCTAACATTAGGTAGACTTTTCTCTGTGCTCTACTCCAGTGGTTCTCAAAGTGTGGTCTTCGGGTCAGCAACATCAGCATCAAATGAGAACATGTTAGAAATGTAGATTCACTGGCCCCGCCCCAGACCTACTGAATCAGAAACTCTGGGTGTTAGACCCCACAAAACACATTTTAAAGAGCCTCAGGTAATTCTGATGCACCTAAAGTTTGAGAACCACTTCTCTACTTCATTCCCACCCACCTGTCTTCAGTCTAAGCATTTACCTGATCAATGTCTGGAACTATTCCTCCAAAATCTTGAATGCAGGCATTCTAACTTCTGATCGCAATCCATGTTTACTCTATGTTCCCTTTCTCAAAACCTCTGGTCCTTTGCTTCCAGGTTCCCTCTCAGTCTCTCAACCCCTCCTGCTCTTTTTTTCTTCCTTCCTTCTCCAGCCTGGACCACATGGTCAACCAATTAAATTGTATTCTTCTGAGTACCCTCAATTCCCTCAACTCTTTGGCTTTTGACCACACTGTCTTGCCATTGCCATTCCTGAAATCAATCCAACTGACTGTGTCTCTGGGTTGTTTCCATGCTGCCAAGTGCTGCTAGAGAAAATGACATAGCCATGCTCACTTGGCTTCATTACAAATTTATTATATTCAACCTCAGCTGGTTCCTCTCTGCTCCTTGGCAATTATTTTATTCTTCCCCAGTCTGCTTCCTTTCCCACCCACAGCAGCTGTTTCACAGCTTTGTAACTTTCCCCAAGTCCCCGACCTCACCTTCAACCTTCATACTCTTTTACCAAGAGAAGAGTCAAAGGCAGGAGATCTTTACCCTCTTTTTCCCCTCTACCTAAAAATGGACTCAAATATTTACGCTTGTCCTTTCCTTCTTTGTTTCCTCTGAAGTGTCTTGACCTCCTTTCCTAGACCTTCACCCATGTCCCTTTTCTCCTCATTCACCAAGATCTTGACACCTATTGAACGTATTGAACCTATTGAGCATTCTGATCATCACTGCTATGAAATTGTGTTATGTGTATGCACTACCCACCTTAATTCTCACGCACTTAACATTTTTTATCATGACAAAATATACATTCTATAAATAATCACCATTTTAAGTTACCTTTAAAGTTTATTTATTTTAAGAGAGAGCGAGCGAGCACAAGTGGGGGAGGGGCAGAGAGAGACGGGGAGAGAGAGAGAATCCCAAGCAGGCTCTACACTCTCAGTTAAGAGCCCAACGCAGGGCTCGAATTCATAAACCACGAGATCACGACCTGAGCCTAAGTCTGACGCTTAACTGACCGGGCCACACAGGTGCCCCCTACATTATCTTTAAACATACAGTTCAGTGGCATTGAGCACATTCACACTGCTGTGCAACCGTCACCACTATCCATCTCCAGGACTTTATTTATGATCCCAAACTGAAGCTCTGTACTCATTAAAGAATAACTCCCCCTTCCCCTCTTATTCGGTCCCCAATAACCACTGTTCTCCTCTCTGTCTCTATGAATTGACTCTTCTAGGTATCTCATATAAGTAGAATCATATCATATTTGTCCTTTTACTTCATTTATTTACTAAACATAAAGCTTCTTCAAGGTCCACCCATGCTAGAGCAAGTATCAGAATTTCACTGCTTCTTAAGTTTGAATAATAATCCATTTTATGTGTGTACCTCGTTTGGTTTATCCATGCATCCATCAGTGGATATTTGGATTGTTTCTGCTCACAAAACTTTCGTATGGTGTCTATTTTTGACCTCCTATTTTGATGAAGATCTTGAAGTTTAGGGAGATTATCTAAAGTCTTCATATTCACACAGCTGTTAAGCAGGTGGAATATTAGATCTAAAACCTCCACCTTTATTCCACTATATCCCCCAGGCTGTATCTCCTATATTTGCACTTCTCTGGAGATTGTACTATATCTTTTTTCCACCTTCAGCCAAGTAGGCTTCCACCCTCACTACCCACTCCTTTCTAAACCATACTCAAATCCATTCAATACTGAAAATTGTTTGACTTCCCACGTTCAATTTACTTCCCAAGGTCTCCCAAATTTGGCCATCAAAGGTCACACCAATGCTGTCTCAAGTGTCTCTTCTCTCTCCTCTCCTACTCAACGCTGGTCATTTTGTGCCTTTCCAATCCATCGCTAATGTACTTTTTTAAGCCTCATCTGCCAATGACACCCTCAGTGCACTCTACACAGGACATCTCTCCCTCCTGAAGAGCTCAGGTCTCCATTCTTCTCCCCACATTCTCCTATAATGTCCTTTTCTTCTCACTCCACCTAGCAAAGTCTGGTCCGGGTGCAGGTCATAAGTTACCTTTGTGGAGTCTCACAGGCCATCCCAACTCCCGCCTGTTTCAGGCAGAGTAACCATGTCCTTCTCTGAGCTGCCATTATTGATGCTACTGCCCACCATATTATTATCATTATCTGCATATGTGTCATTCTCCAAGATACTGTGAACATCGTGAAGACAATTACTACTTTTAAACAGAGTAGAAAATTTATATATTTGGGTATTACTTGTGACCTCCTCATAGCCTCAGCCTTTTTTTTATCCAGCTGTAGTTCTGGCAACTAGCTTCACACAGTTGTAACCATTCAACTACTGACTTCAGTGATAATGGGTATCTGTTGCTTTCTTGCCCAGAGCTTATCTGATACCTCAGTGAAGGAAGCCTATGGGAGGCTGAGTTCATACATATGCACAGATTTAAATTTGTGGGGGAGTTATCCCACATTGCCACCCATAACCAAAGGGAAACACGAACTGGTGGACTGCCCCCTTCGGCAGAAGGAAGTGGAAATTTCTGAGGCTACTGTATACAGCAACTCAGAGGGCTGCAGCATGATTGAGCCTAGTTGTCCAGGGCACTGATCAGCTTGATCATTCTTCCCAATCCTCCATTCTGGTTCCCTGTGACCCCTTCTCAAAATAAGCTACTTGCAATGCAGACCCTTGTCTCAGGCTCTGCTTTCTGGGGGAATCTCAAACTTACAATCAGAATATTAAATCTTGGGGGCACTGGGCGGTTGAGTCGCTTCAGCAATAGACTCTTGATTTCAGCTCAGGTCATGATCTTACAGTTCATGAGTTCAAGTGTTAAAAGCTGTGTAACCTTGGGCAAATCACTTGACCTCCCTGCGATTCAGTTTTCCTCATCCATAAAGAGAATATATTATGGGGAATTACACTCATAGGCTGAAAAAGTGTATTTCCTTTCTAATGTATATCAGGTGTTATGAGACATATTAGAAGTAATTGTCTCCATGTTGATATTTCAAAAAATTTTGAAACATTCCCCACAGATTTATGCAAACCAACCAAAGCCAACAAGCAGGTTATAAATTTAAGAAAGAAAAATGAGGTATCAACTAGTCAGAGAGGAGTAGGAACTACAGTCAAAATTGCTGATGCTGTAAAACTTCAGAAAACCAATGAGGAGAGTCTTCTAAGGAGCACCTTCTAACATAACAAGGGCTCCTGGGGAAAAACCTGCAGCCTGGATATGTACTCCTAACACAGCGTAAGCAGCTCGGATGAGGAGAGCGCGGCCTAAATCTGCTCTCTCTAAGCCCTTCAGAATACTGACTGGTCTTACAGCCAGATGTGGGCATTGCAGAAGAATTCTTAGATCTTGGAACATCCCACACTTGACAGAGGAAGACAATTTGGGGAAAAAAAGAAAGAGAGAGAAAGGAAAACCACAGTGAACTAATTCTCTGGAAGGGCAACTTGAATGCTCATTTGTGTACATATAGACAAAAGGTGGTATCTTGGGTCTTTGAACATATGACAGTGAATAAGGATAACTTGGGATTTTCGTGATGGATTTCGATTAAGCAACCTTTATGTTCCATCTGAGATCTACCTCTTATCAACTGTGTAGGGCCAAGCCAAGTGTTCAATTTCACTAAATCTAATTAAACAAAAAAGAGAATTTTAAAGGAAAGAGAAGGGGGGGGGCACCTGGTGGCTCAGTTGGTTAAGCGACCGATTCTTGATTTCACCTCAGGTCATGATCTCACAGTTTGTGGGTTCAAGCCCTGCATTGGGCTCTGTGCTGGCAGCACGGAGCCTGCTTGAGATTCTCTGCCTCTCCCTCCCTCTGCCCCTTCCCCTGCTCTCTCTCTCTCAAAACAAAAAATAATTTTTTTTAATAAAATAAAGGAAAGGGAAGGGGAAGTAAGGGAAAGAAAAGAGGGAGAAAGGGAAGAAGGGAAGAAAGAGAGGAAGAAGGGTAGAAGGATAAGCTTGGTTTTCGAGGTGAGGCCATCCTGGGCTTGGATCCTAGCTCTACCACAGAATTGCTTTTGTATTTAATAAATCATTTAACTTTTCTGTAAAATGAGAGCATTCTCTTGAAGATCAGATACGGATATGTGAAGTGCCCAAAACATAGGATTTATGCATAAATGGACATCATATGTGTCACCGTCCTCATCGCCGTCATTATAAACATTAGTGTCATATCACCTCCAGAACGCAAACGTGAAATGCAAGAAGTAGAGACTCAGGCATCCAAAAGGACAGAAGAAGAGCAGTGTAATGGAGTTATTTTTCTCTTCTAAAGTAGCTTTCAGAAATTACTTTTCTTTTCCCTTTTAAATGAATCTTCAAATGCCTCTGGAGACAGGTGATTTTCAAGAGCTGAGCGAAAGTGAAGCCGTTCCGTAGTGGAGCATAATACCTAAGGGATACAGTCTGGTTTGCAAAATGTGTGTCATCAGCGAGATGCCACCCGGTGCAGCACTTTTTAGTTCAAAGGTTGCAGCCACATGTGATTTTAAGCAAGCATCGCTGCAGGACCCAGTATGTATTATAGCTTAAGTAGGACTGACCAGTAGCCCATCCAACTAACAACAGGCTTCTTCCTCAGATAATGCCAGATGCTTCAAGGGAAAGTACAAAATGCATCAGATATCCCTCACCACGCTCTCTAACGCCACAGAGAGAATTTATTCTTGACCTCAGCCAGTCATCAAGCTATGCCCAGAAGCATGAGATCTAACAGCTGTCCTAATAATTTTATCCTTGTAGTCCAACTGCAGATGTATCAGAGGTATGTTATGCACATACAAAGTCCATGAAGGTATTTCATTTGATTCCTTTAAAATGCTCTCCCTTCAATTCTAATTGCTGCTACCTCTTGTTAGAGCAAAAAAATGTAGTGTATATAAGAACAGCATTTTATTCTCCTGAAGTACTCTGTAATTATAGAGATAATTGCCATTATGTATCTTCTCTACGCCAGACCCTGTGCTAAGCAGCTTAGATATATGATTTCGCATCATCATAGTGCTATTGGTTTTATAGCCCCATTTTACACATAAAGGAAGTGAGGCTCGCAGTGGGTAAATCGTTTTGTCCAATTTCCTACAGTTAGTGTCAGAGTTGGATGAGGACCCAGCTATGTCTAGCTCCAAAGCCATCCAGAGTGTGCTTCCTTTGAAGTTCCTTCACAGGGTAGAAAGAGGCAGTGACCTGGTGAGTTAGGATGCTCATAATGCAAGGGGGCAGGTGGGAAGGCTGGACATAGAGTTTGGACTCAGATCATTCGAATCAGAGCACTGATACTTTGCAGGTATTTGACCTTGGGGGATTTACTTAATCTCTCCCCCTTGGTTACATTATCTACAGAGTGGAGACAGTAAACTCTCCTGCCTAAGCATGCCTGAGATAATCCCAGGCCCCTTATATACCTGGCACAGAGAAAACGCACAACGAATATTCGTTGTTACTGTGATATTCACTGTGTTGTGACAGCACATAATCATTATATACAGTCAAATCGAAGCTGGCCCATGTGAGTGAAAGCAGGACAGTAAATTCAGCCACAATCCAGAGCATTTAAATATTTCTCTCTTAAACCACTTAATCAATCAATAACAGGCTTTCTGATCTAATCAGAACAACCATGTCCATATATGGTACGTACATCCATCAGACTGCAGCTCTTTAAACAATTGATCATTGTCTATCAAGCCCATATGATGCATTTCCAGAGAACTGTCCAGCAAAATAATGAGAACGTAGCTCCTACCAAACAATGTTTCATTGTGGGGAAAAATCTACTCCTGAGTCAACTTCCTCATAAATCAGCAGCGCACGCAATTACCAAGTCCTGAAGCGAGCAAGGGCCTTACCACTGAACCCATCCTCTCCGGTTAGCCAGGAAGGAACTGAAGTTACTATCTTATAAATCATTTTGTGTCTTGTTAATATTTGTTTTAATAGCATTCGCAAAAAGGAAAACTACGAGAAAAACATGAAAAAGCGACAGCTTATCATTCTCATCAATGCGTTTGCTCAGTTTTTCTAAGTTCAACAGGTACGTGCTCTTGAAGAACAGACTTCCCTGGGTGGAAACCGATTCGGTGGCTGTGTGGCCTGGGGAGAGGTACTTCTGCTGCCTCTGCTCCTGCCCTGGCAAATGAGGGTAGTCAGAGCTGAACCTACTTCACGAGATTACTCTTCATCCCACAAAGATTCGAGTGCTTGCTTTGGGTGAGATAGTAGTCCACACATTATAATCACAACAATGAATAAAGCAGACTAATTTTTTCTGCCCTTAAAAGTTTTATACTCATAGGAAGAAAGACAGCAAATCAAAATATAATATGGCAAAAGGGGTAAGTTGAGCTCCGTCTTAGGTCCTGATGGTAGTAAATCTTGCGATCTGTTTTGAATCACCCATTTGGCCTTGCTGGACATCATCACCCTCCTCATAATCATCACCGTAATAAAGCAAAGAGGGGTAAAGTGCAGAGAACTGCACTGTGTAAAATGGTAGCCACCAGTCCCATGTGGCTCCTGACCACTGAAAATGCGGCTGGCCCAAATTGAGATGGGTTCCAAGTGTAAACAGAGTGTATTTACCAGATGTGTCCTAAATGTAAGTACCAGGTTTGGAAGACTTCACTACGAGTAAAAGAAAATAAAATAACTCATGAATGGTTTGTATTGATTGCATGCTGAAATGATAATATTTTGGATATACTGAGTTAAATAAAAACAACATTTAAATTTAATTTGTCTGTGCTTCTTTATGCTTTTTTTTCAAATGTGAGTGCTAGAAAGTGTAAAATTACTTGTGTGCTTTGCATTTGTGGCTTATCTTGTATCTCTATTTCTACTTGGCTAGAGAGTGATGGACACCAGGTTTGGAGTAGGGGGAGGCAGAGAGCGGTCAGCAAATACCTTTCTTAATAGCATGACATTGAGCAGGGACTAGAAGGAAGTGAGGAAGAGAGTCATGTGGGCCACAAGTAGCATTCCTTGTGAGGGAACAGTCAGGAATAAATGAAATAATTTACCCTACACAAGTAAAAAGAGACCTGACACCTAGTAAAGGGGTAAATTTTAGCTCTGATGATTATTCAAGGCTCAAAAACATGGACTGATATTTACAGATACGTATTTATACTGTATGATTAATTTTTAAAAATTAGTTTTGAGTTTTCTTTTCCCGAGGAGGAAGAGCCAGGATTAACTGTCATCAGGGATTAAGGAAAAGCAGCTGGACAGAAGACCTGAGTGCACTATGGATGTGACCTTGTAAGATTCAGTAACTCACTTAGTCCTTTCTGAGCCTCATTAATTGGTATAATATTGGAGGGGAAAGATAAATAATAATATCTGCTCTGCCTTCTGTAGAGAATTGGTGAAGCTTTAGAGAGTTCTTTAAATTACACAATGCAAGAAAACTCACACTGGAGTACTCAAGTGATATGCACCTGTTAATTTCATAATAGAAAGGTACAGGGGAGATGTCCAAAACAGTTCCAGTTCAATAATTATTATGTTGAAAGGATTTCCTTCAGATTAATATCTCCCTTTCTCTCTCTGTAGACAGATGGATAGACAGATAGATAGATAGATCTTCAGTAAGTGTTCTGGATATTTTCTTTGTCCCCCTGTGTACACTCTAGCTTTCTCCTGTCCTAAGGCAATGGGCTTCTTAGCCTTCCAGCTTCTGGTGGTTTTGGTCATTGGAGACAATAAGCTATCTGAAGGCAGAACGAGTATAAGTTTGAGGATTTTATTCCTTCATGGGTCTCCATTGGTTGGTGTCCCTCTACCAAACTCCTATGAGGCAGCGCTCTCCATACTATTCAAAGATGACTACCCTTCTCCTTGTCCAAGGTACTGCACAATCTTCGTTGTTCCCTTAAATCCTACTCAACCTTTGTACATAGTTGCTTTATTAATCCTTCAGAATTACACAGTTTTAGTGTGATATCTGTTCCTTGCTGGGGCTCTGTCATTGATAGGTATGTGTAAAATAAACTACTTAAATGAGAAAGAAATTATTGCAAGCTTATAAAAGTAGCTTATCATGTATATATATATATATATTTTTTACATTTTATTTATTTTTGAGAGAGAGAGAGACAGAGACAGAGCATAAGTAGGAGAGAGGTGGACAGAGAGGGAGATACAGAATCTGAAGCAGGCTCCAGGCTCTGAGCTGTCAGCACAGAACCCGACGCGGGCCTTGAGCTCATGAACCGTGAGATCATGACCTGAGCCGAAGTCGGACGCTTAACCGACTAAGTCACCCAGGCGCCCCTCATGTATATTCTCTTAAAAAACAAACGAACACACTAAGAACCCCAAACCTAGGACATACATCCCCTGTGTAAAGACCACTGTAGATAGTTGTTTTTCATGTTGATCCACGAAGCTGACCATTAGACTGGTGAGTTAGGCAAATTTGTTATTTGTGGCTCCTTCTTTGGGCTTATACCGAGCCCAGCCACTTACATAGCAATTAGTCACTATTCCTTCATGGCCAGCTCCCATCACTTCCTTCTGTAACCCATACACTCTAGTGCTGGGAAGGCACACCTTTTAGGTCAGTGAGCATGCCAAACTCCCTTCACACTCTCGGCCTTTTACACTATGCCATCTGTCAGTAGTGTGCATACCTGCTCTCTTTGTGACTATACCTGCTAAGGACCTGCTAAGGTCCTTTATCAATTAAAAAACACTGAAAACACATTCTGTATCAAAATAAAAGCAGTACCCGGGTGACTCTGGATTTTGGCTGACGTCATGATTTTGTGGTTGTGAGATTGAGCCCCACATGAGCTCGATGCTGACAGCACAGAGCCTACCTGGGATTCTCTCTCTCCCTTTCTCTATGCACCTCCCATGCTCACACTCTCTCTCTTTCAAAATAAATAAATAAACTTAAAAAAACAAATAACTAAAAAATAAAAACAGTTCCCAACCATAATACTCAAAATGCACGCATCTGGAAATTAGAACGGTTTCCCAGGGCTCGTGATTCCCCATAAGTTTTCTGAGCCCAAACCTTTCTTATTCTTGAGGTAACACTGCATGTTAGTTTTAACTTTGTGGTTGCTTTGCCTATTTAGTCACCCATCAATGCTCCTCTCTGTACCTCAAGATTCTACCCTGGTATAATTTCTTGTTAAAAGCTACCACTAAACCCTAGACTCTGGATTAAGAGCCCTACTTCATGTGTATCTGGAACACAGCATAAGTACCTCCATCAGAGTCCCAAGCACACCTTACTGTCACTGCTGGGTCCCCTGCCTTCCCCGTAAGTGCCACTCTTCATTCTCTATCATCTTTCCTTACTTTATTTATTTTAAGATCTTTATCAATACCTGATGATATTTATTTGCTCCTTTATTCATTATCCTTTTCTTTCACTGAAGTGTAAGTTCCATGAAATGATGTTTTGTTCATCACAGTATCCCCAGTATCTGGAACAGTACCTTGACACATAACGGGCCCTCAATAACTATCTATTACATGAATGAATGAACAAATAATCTCATGTTTCTCACCTAATATTGAGCAGGCACTTAACTAATGCCTGTTTGAATGCTGAGTGGCTTCCCTCTCGTAGTGCACTCCAGTAGCAGGTTATTTCATGTATTCCTAGAAGAGGTCTCCTATGGCATGGAGGTAACGAATCTGAGCCATCTAGAAGGAGCAGCTTGGACTCAATGCCAGACATTTATTATCATTTGAGAATGTAGGCTTTGTGCTGCCAGATTTTTCCATGTTGCAAGAAAAGTCAAAATTCTTGATTTTTCTATGTTGAAGTTTCTTCATTGTTAAAAGTGGTAATTAATTTAAAAGATTATAATTATGTGACTCAAATAAAATGTGTTCAAGTGTAGTACATCCGGTAGCCTATCAGTCTGAGAACTCTACCCCACATCCTTGCCCTGTAAAATGTATCCATAAAAAAAAGCTGTTAAATATCAGCATTCTGGACTAGTGCATTGCTTTAAAAATATCAAAAGTAATTTCTTAATATCGATTAAGAAGGAAGAGCAAAAGCTTGTATATTTATTTTTAAAAATGTTCTCTTGTAGAAGTCACAAAGACTATGAGATAAAACTACTAATTAGCACTTAATTTGAAACTTAATTAAACTGAATTCTACTGTGCTAAAACTCAATGATCTCAAGGATCCTATGACCTTCAATTTGTTTGTAATGTGATTCTTCTTTCTAAGTGGACATGGGAGAGCACAGAATACAAGAGTAAGAAGAATTCCTCAAAAGTCATCTTGCCAATCAATTTCTTCCGTTATAGCTGAGGAAATGAAGGGTACTAGAATAAGAGACTTGCCTGCCATCATGTGACGGCGGAGATGGAAAAAGAACCCACTCTGTTCCATAGCATCTATCTACCGCCCCCGAAACCCACCTGCTCCATCATGCCTCCCCTGTGGTTTAGACCCTTTGCATTAGAGGTGGACTTTGCTGTCCCGCTCATGTCTGGATTAGACTCTCTGGACTATTCTCTGCTTCCTGACCCAGCAGTACTCAATGGTCCAATTCCTGCCACTCCCACACCAAGCCCTGCCTGCCAAAGCCTCAGCCTGGGACATGTGCCCAGATGAGCTCAGTCACCAGGGAGAAAACATAACTTGACCAGTGATGGCAGAGGTGGGGGTGGGAAGTGGAAATTTACCATCCCTGTCCACTGCGGAACATCTGATGCACCACTTCGCCTCCTCCAAGGGTCTAACTCACTTCCACATGATGATGCTCCTTAAAATAGTTACTCATTTATGACAGGACTAGCAATGATTCAAAATCACTCTACTTCCCTTATAGGACAAAACCAGAAGAGACTTCAACAAGGCCATACAACCTTACATGACTAGACACTGACTTACCCAAAGCTCTCATCTTTATAATTTGTCCTTGTCATGCTATCAGCTTTTTTTTTTTCTAACAGTTTGAGATATCACTCACATACCATACAATTCATCCTTTTAAAAACAATGAGCTTCTGATAGCTTACCTGAAACATTTTACAGTGGGATCAATGAAAGGCCACATATCTCAAAAAAAGGTGTTTCAGTTTCAGTTTCAGTAGAAACTACAGAAAGCCCGGGGATTAATTTTGCATGAGGCATAGCATATTTATGATGTGAAGACACAAAAGCGAAGATTTTATGATTTTTTTTGGTAAGCTATAGTTGGGCCCTCGACTAAAGGCAGAAATTGAGGCTCCAGGGACATATTTTCAAATTCATGTCTATATTAGCTTTATAATCTTGTTGTTAGATGTAATCATGAACCAGTAGGGTTTATTCTAGTTCCTAATCATTTTATTATTTTTTTAACATTTATTATTTTTTAGTACTTACTTACTGATTTTGAGAGAGAGAGAGAGAAAGAGACAGAAAGAGAAAGAAAGAAAGAAAGAGAGAGAGAGAGAGAGAGAGAGAGAGGCAGAAAGAATCCCAAGAAGGCTCCACAATGTCAGCACAGAGCCTGACATGGTGCTCAATCTCATGAACCATGAGATCATGACCTGAACCAAAATCAGGACTTGGATGCTCAACTGACTGAGCCATCCAGGTGCCCCTCTATTCTTTTTAGATATCAAAGAGTCAATTATAATTAAGACCAATACTCCAAAACCTATGGCTTTGCATGCAACCATGCACCAAGAAGGCAGCTGTTAAGGTAACAGAGGGCCACACCCTCCAATACTCCACTTCTGAGTGGGAGTATTTAAATAGGTAGATAGATTCATTTGTATTATGATAGATAGATAACACAGATTCTAGTCCCAGAGACAAAATCAGGTTTAGAAAGCTGACAGTTTATTTTTCTTCCTCCTCCTCCAAGTGGCCACCTCTGCCTGAATTTCTCTATTCATGTAGACATATCCAAAGAAACAATTTGAGAAGCGTAATGAAGTTTAAGTTCAGAGGCTTTCAGTAGCTTACCTTTAATAAAACCCAGATGTGATTCAAACTTGAGTAGGCCTTACTTGCTAAGAGTATTTGTATTTATTATTTAAGGAGAAATCAAGCGAGCTGATGATCTGAATCACACTGCCGGGGGAGAGAGATATTTAGTTAAATAGTTATTATTCTTTTTTAATAACTCCTATTTAGATTGGCTTCATTATGTGACTTACAAATCACATCATCTTTATTAAAGGCACTTAAAATATTCAACATGAAATGAAATTCCGAATGCCTGATTTACTATAAATTGTGCACAGGTGTGGGATTGTTTACAGTCCTTTGGTACAGTAGGAAGTCAAGCTTTCATTTATGTTTCATGGTGCAGTAAATACCATTTAACTCTGAAATGTTAGGATCATTATAAGGAATCTTTAAATACGAAGCAATTGTCAATGCAGATCAACTTTAAGACTCAGCGACCATCAGGGTATCTCCTTAAAGACATGGCAAGTGCTTCTTTGTTAGAACCTTTAAAAGGAGAAAACTCTCTCTATATGGAAAATATTTAAAACCCTACACACTCTGGGGAGAAAAAAGACTGCAGATTAGGGAAGTGTATGCTAATATGGGCAAAACCTGAGATAGGTTCCCCTGGGATGGCAGTGTTTGGAACGGACATGCACCATCTCAGCACAGCTATAAATTGCTTCTGAAGATGAGATCAGTTGAGGATCTATGGTCTCTTTACTTGTGTTTTAGTTGATGTTTCCAAATCGGTAATATCTAGTCTCTAATCAGCTCCAGAGACTGGAAAAAAATACAAATTGTATGCGCGCGTGCTTCATGACCTGAACCCATTCATTTGGCAGTGATGTGGAGGAACTCTATGCTGGGAACAGACAGCGGGGTTTTAGTGCTGGCTCTGGTGCTTCCACTCATGCGGGACCTTGGAAGATAAAAACTGCCCTGTGACTCAGCTTCCTCACCTATCAAAGGGGCAGCCAGAAAACATATCTGGACTCCCTCTTGGCCCCCAAACTCTATGATAAGTTGAGTTCTAATATTTGGAAAAAACTCCCGAATATCAGCTTAAAACTGCTGGTAATTATAAGCAAAAAATAACAAAAACAAAGTCACTTTGGATTAGTTTTGTTTACGATTACTCTCATGGGTGGCATCAGTAACTACAGAACACACACTATGTTCTAAGTACTGAGCTGAGATCTGTGAAGCTCATGTAATGCTCACAACAACCTGTGAGGAAGCTCTTATTTCCTCCAGGTTGCGGTGAAAGAACTTACCCAAAACGGCACAGCTCACCTTCTGACTTCGTGCCAGTGCTCTGGACCCCTATCACCTCCTCACATAACTTGGGAATCCTGACTGTTCTAACCAATCTCATAGCTTCCTCCCATCTATGGACATTTAAGATACCTTCATATTTTACCAATTTGTTTTAAGAAATTGCCCACCCCAAGTCCCAGAGTATGAAAATAAATCTGATATTGTTGTTTTACATTACTTAGAATTAAAAAGAGGCTTTTACTCCTACCTTTTCATTTCATTTTTTATGTTTCTTCATTGATTTTTTTGCATTAAATGTTCAAGATAATTTTAATAGAGTATGGTTTGAGTTCCTTCCATCCTAATATGTTTCATTAACAGCTATTATAAAATAATATATTTAATTGTCTAAGAATGTCAACTCTTTTGTGTCAATAGCTTTCTTTCACTGGTTCTCTTTTTACACTCAACCTGTTTAACTGAGCCAATGATGAAAACATGTGGAGTGTGTTAACACACGTAAACACACACACACACACACACACACACACACACGGCAATACATGGACCATAATGTCCTTGCTCATAAAGCAAGTTTTCCTTGAAGGCAAGGTTTGTTTCCAAAGCTTTCGTGGTAGAAGAATCTGCAGAGACAAGAGACCACACAGATCGAGCGGCATTCAAGTTATGAGTAACTCTTGTAGGCCTATTGTGCCTTCCTTTCATAGTTCTTCAACTAAAATGGGCACATCGCAAATATAGTGCCTGTCAGTGACACATTACACATTTCACATTAGTGGTAATGAACACCAAGTGTTTATTTCCGGTTCCTATCTCCTTCAGGATCTCACATAGCTTTAGTAATGATGGTGCACATCCACTGGTTTTGTCTGGTGGAATAAGCTGATACACCAAGGGGCAGGCGCCTTGCTGTTTTCTGTACCACATCCTCCCTCTAAAGTTCAATGCCTTTCTGACTTTAGAACCCAGAGTTGTCTGCACTGCTTGTCACTGACACCTCGGTTTCCAGAAAGGCCCCTGAGGTTCTAGAGATCCCCTGCGGCCCTCAGCTCACTTACCATCCTCTTGTCAGGAGTGGGAGCTCTCTCAGACAAACTTACGCCTCCCTAGGCTTGTGTGAAAAACAACTCGCCTCTCTTTAGCCTTTTCTTCTATTTCCGAAATATCAGTTTCTAATGCTTTTCGATAGAAGTGACCGTCGCATGACGTTGGAACTAAAAAACTGAAGGTTTTATCGATTCTAAGAGACTGCTTTCACATTGTAGACTTCACAAAAGGAAACTCATAGATGGGAAGGACGACGGTACATATTTTTTTTTTTCAATATGTGTTTTAAAAGTGAACATTTTCTACAGTTTCTTACACAGTTAAGTATACATGTGACCCAGCTCAGTCACTCCTAGGTAGTTTCCTCTTTTTCTGAATGTGTACAATGGAATTATTTGTGATCTTCAAAAACCAGAAACAAAGAAATTGCCCTTCAACAAGGGACTGGTTTGACAAACTGTATCACATCCATACATCAAATATTCCATGTAATAAATAAATAAATCAGAACAAAGTATTGACACCTAAAGCAATATAGTTGAGGCTCAAATGCTTTAAGTTGAGTGAAAGCAACCTCTTCAAAGACTACATACATACTTTATGGTTTCATTTACATGGTATTCTGGGAAAGCCAAAACTATGGGGACCGAAATCCCTGAAGTCTTTTAGAGGCTGGAAGTAGGCATTTACTACTAGGAGGCATGGGGGAATTTGGAGAGAAAAAGGAACGGTTCTGTATTTTGATTGGGGTGGTAGTTACATGACTATATGCAGACTACAGCAAGCAGGTGCTGACAAGAGAGAGCCCCATGCAGGGCTTGAACTCACAAACTGTGAGATCATGACCTGAGCCAAAGTCAGGCGCTTAACCAGCTGAGCTACCCAGGTGCCCCTGGCCTCTTTTTATCTCCTGAATCTGTATCTTAATCCACAGTGAGCTGATGACTGGATGGTTCAACTCCACAAGGCACACTGGCAGGCAGGGCCTAATCTCCACTGCGTTTTTTAAATTAGTGTTTCACAGTCTTCACATGTTCCCAGTTTTGATCTCCAGTCATTTCTACCTTCACTCAGGCATGTTTGTGACAGTATTTATTAAATTACAGCTAGATACAGTAAAGAAGGGATCTGTGCTAATTCTGCCGATTCCCAATATTGGAATCGACATTTCAGCTCTTTGAACCATGGGTGCTTGAATATCTTCTCTACATTTCCTCCAAGGAGTTACTCAGCCTCTCCTTGAATACAGGTTCCTCATCACTGCATGAGCTGGCTGATTAATTCTCCCACAGACCTGATGTTAAGAATTCTTTGTAAAACTCAGCCATACCTCATGAACTAAAATACTCAAATTATTTACTAATCTGAAACCTCTCTGAAATTCTCTTATTCCTTCCTCTATAACAGCCATGTGATCTTTGTCCTTGGACAACTTAAACTCAAGTCTTTACTCACCCCACCCCCCCCCAAGGGTTTTCTATAAATAAAATATATAATCCTCTTCCCCTATAATGATTTCAGAATTTCTTATATTCTATTAATAAGCTGGCAAACATGGAAGAAATGGTTAGGATTTGGGGGGAAAGCTCACCTCTAACTCATTTCAAAAAACATTTTAAACAAGAGTAATTATAGGACAATTCTGTTATAAGTAATCTAGCTCTGAGAGCTCCAGAGCCCATACATCATTGACATGCAATCTGGAGCTATCATATGGAGAAGATGAACAGAAATATTTCTAAAAAAACACTCATTCATTCTCCCTTTTCAAAATTTAAAACACACCCAATTTGGATGTTTATATTTAGCTTTATTGATGCACACATTTCCAAGGGCATTAAATAGAAAATAAACAGCAACATCCAAGGCCAATCCCCATCTCCTCTAAGAGCCGACAGAGAAAATTCCGAGTCTCAGGGCTGGAAAGACCCATTTCTACCTTCCCCATATCACTGCTCACGATAATGAACACACAGAATTATAGACCGAATAACTACTGTCTTAAAAACACACAGTCACATGAATATCATTTCACTAACGAAAACCCTTCCACAATTCCCTGTAACCTATTGTGGTAATAGCCAAACCTTTATCTGAGGTCTTTTTAAAAGGCCCCACTACCATTCCTGGACTCTTGTTCCACCACGGCCCTTACTCTCTATGGCAATGGACAAGTAATGACTCCCCAAACTTGCTGTGTTCTTTCACATCTTTGTGCCTCTGTTCACTATGGTTACTTTGTCCTAAAATATTCTTTTCTCTTGAAAACCACTATGGATGTCCACAATCCTCCCCTCTCTTGCTTGGACATGTCTATTTCTAAGGCATCATTACAGGAATGTGATGCCCATGTTATAGAGCAGGATCTCAGCCCCTCAAGGCCAAGCGTCCTTTAGTCCTCATTCTCCACTGAGCGCCTCACCTGCCTGCTGTAGCACAGCCCCCTGGCCAGTCGAGCTCATGGTCTCTTTTTATTTATGTGGAATATCACTCTCATTCCCATATTTTAATTTGGAATGTTCCTGCAACCTGTTATATCTTCATATTTGCCTAGTTTAAGCCATCATGAGATACATTTAAATAATAAAATTATTATAACAATTATTTTAAATATTTATTTTAAATATAAAAAAGTACAGATGTAAGAAAAAGATTTCTCAGTAATGTGTACATCCTTGTGAAATTCTATTAAATATATTATTTTAAGAAATTTTACTCTATACACATTGGTATCCATTGTGAAAATTTCATGCACAAAGAAATAAGAACAGTTCATACGGAGATTATTCAGGTTTGCAAATATATAAGCTCTTGAAAACATGGATTTCACTGTCATCTAAATACATAAGACCTTTATCTACTCTGAGCAAATATAGTTTTCTCTACTCAATCAAGAGTAATTTATTTCTGGAATCCATCATATCCTTTCAGCCTCTGCTGGCAATGAATTAATTCATTCTCTGTTTATCTCTTGAAATAATGCAATGGACTCCTAAATGGCTTTGATGTTTTCAGTCTCAACACACTACATACATGTACACACACACACACACACACACACACACACACACTCGCTCTCTCTCTCTCTCTCTCTCTCTCTCATCAGTGGTACCAGGTTTTTAAAAATAGGAGTACCACTTTTCAATGTAAAAATAATTTTCTTTCACTTCTCTGCTATGCCAACTTGACCAACCCCATGGCCTCCAACAGAGGGAGTCAACAGAGTACCCATGTACTTGACTTAAGACTACTCTAATTCCACCAGCAGAAGCCAGAATCGAATCTACATATATGCACTAATAATCCCTTCCCAAAGGCCCTGGAGACACCAACAGCAAAGTATAAGGGAAGTCCCATTCTCTAGACCTCCACTTGTCAAGTGGAGGCCCCCAAACTGTGTGTACCTACAAACTTCTTCTGTGACACCTCTTTCCACAGTCTTGGCACTTCCCCTGGAATTCTCTCATGTGGTGGCTGTTTTCTTCTCCACCTTCCTTGTACCTTGGGCATGGAGGTGGGGGATACGTTCTCCTTGCCCCTCCGCCATCCCCTGGGCATTTTCCCTCTCACCCCCAGCTGCAAATTTTATACATTCAGAGTGTCACTGCCACAATCATTACTGCTATGTTTACCGATCCCAGGGTGCTCCTCTTCTTTTCTTGGTATTTCAGCACTTGTTTGCACTATTTTTGACATATCTTGTGGTGATTTCAATATACCCATAGCCAACACTTCTAGTTCACTGGCGTTTCTGCTCTTCGGCCTCCTCTCCTCCAACAATCTTATCTTCCACTCTACCTCAGCCACTCTTTCCCACAGTCATCGCCTAGACCTTCTCATTCACAATAACTGCAAGCTCACCACAAACTCAGTTTCAGACATCCCGCCCTCCAAACACCGCCTTCTTTATTTACAAGTCACTCCTATCACACCAACTCAACTAGCATCTCATCATCTGATGATCCTACCATCGTCTCAGTTCTTCCACTTATTCACGGTTTTCTATCTTTACTCAGCTTAAATCTTTGGTTAATCATTCTAATACTCTTGCATATATCCTCAACTCCCTGGCCCCTTCTTGCTTCTTTATCCCCTTGACTAAATGAAACCACGCTTAAGATTTAATCTTTGCCTACTCATACCTGCACTCATGCAGCTGAACTGGGCAAGAGGAGAAAATTGAATGTTCCATAATGACTGCTCTCAATTTAAAATTATGACAGTTAACATCAAGTGGGCCCTTCACGCTGCCCACTAAACAAATACCTTCTCTCAATCTCTTCACTTACTCTCCTTCTTTCCTAGACAACTGTTTTATTTGTTCTCCTTTCTCCAATAACTTCCAATACTTCCCCAACTCACTTCTGCACCAGTGGCCTTGCCTCACATCTCACTGAGAAAGTGGAAGCAACAAAACATTAATACCATAAAAATAAATACCACAGAATCTCATCTGTGCCTATATCCTCCCCACTCCCCATGTCTATGAAGGAACTGCATTCCAAACCAAGGCCAATTTCTCCTCTTGATCTCTGCCCTGAAATCGGAACACAAACCTCACTTCTTCACTCTTCCCTTTCTCTTTTTCATCATCAAATTTCCCTCCATACGTATCACTCCTAATCATTTCCAAACATGTTATTTATTATTTCTCCCATCTTCCAAAACAAAGACAACAAAAAGAGCAAAAAAAATTGTCCTGATCCCACACTCTTTTCCAGCTGACACTTAACTTTCTTCTTTTCTTTACAGCAAAGTTCTTTGGCAGGGTTGTCCATAATTCCTGTCTCCAAAGTCCCTGTTGCTATCTCTCTTAATCCTACTCCAACCAAGCCTTTGCTCACACTATGCCATGGAAACTGAGATCACTTAAGACAATTTCCAGCCCTTGTATTACTTAACCAATTGCACCTTTCTCTTTGGATTGCAGGATATAGGTTTTCCTGCTACCACTCTGACTACTCCTTCTTATTCTCCTTTGTTGGTTCTACTGCATCCCCCACGGCCGCTAAATGTTGAAACACCTCAGGGTCTGGTCCTTATAACTGGCTGAATTTCTAACTTATGTACACTAATTTCTTTGGCAATCCTTTCCAGTCCATGTTTTAAATATCATCTATATGCTAATGACTCTCCTGGCTACATGTCTAACCCAGACCTTTCCCCCTAGACTTCAGGCTCACTACATTCAACTGCCTAGTCAATTTTTTCCACATGAATATCTAACAGGTATTTCAAGTCTTTCATGTCCAAAGGCAAATTCCTGCTTTTCACCCTTCAAATCTGCTCCTCTCATCACTGTCTCCATCTCAGGAAACAGAAGCTCCCTCCTTCTAGTTACTCAAGCCCCAAAACTCTGAATCATCTACATTGTTCTATATCCAACCCTTCAGCAAATCCTGTCAACTCTACCTTTAAAATAGACATTTCCCAGGGTACCTGGGTGGCTCAGTCGATCATGCATCCAACTTCAGCTCAGGTCATGATCTCATGGTCCGTGGGTTAGAGCCCGGTGTCAGGCTCTGTGCTGACAGCTCAGAGCCTGGAGCCTGCTTTGGGTTCTGTGTCTCCCTCTGCCTCTCCCCCACTCACAATCTCTGTCTCTCAAAAATGAATAAATGTTAAAAAAAATTAACAAAGGGTGCCTGGGTGGCTCAGTCGGTTAAGTGTCTGTCTTCAGTTCAGGTCATGATCTTGTGGTCCATGAGTTCGAGCCCTGTGTCAGGCTCTTTGAGACAGCTCAGAGCCTGGAGCCTATTTCAGATTCTCTATCTCCCCACCTCTCTCTCTGCCCCTCCCCTGCTCACGCCCTGTCTCTCTCTTTCTCAAAAATAAATAAAGATCTAAAAAAAATTTTTTTAATTAAAATTGACATTTCCCAACACCTCTGCTGTTACCATCCCCTGTCCAGTGTACTATCTATCATACCTCAGCTGAAATATTCTAATAGCTTCCTAACAGGTTTCATTGCTTCCATCCTTGCTCATGTCCAAGTTATTCCCAGCACAGCAGCCAGAATGATACTGTTTATACATATGTTGGATTATTTTTGTCCTCTTCTCAGAAACAGTCTCTTTCCATCTTAGAATAAAATCAAAGTTCTTATACTGTCCCAAGGTCCCTACATAATCACTCTAGTATCTCTATGCCTCCCACCACTACCACCCTCCACCACTCCAAGTTCACCTCCTACAACTCTGCACCTCTGTCAGGCCACCCCCTCCCCATGTCACACTGGCCTCCATGTTATTCCTTTACCATGTCAGAGACAGTTCTCGCTCATGCCTTTGACATTTGCTGTCCCTTGTGCTTGGGATGATTCTTGCCCATCTATCTATCTGTCTGGCTGAATTTCTTAACTTCCTAAATATATTACTCGAAGCTCATCTTCTCATTGAAAACTTCCCTGCTTCCCCAACATTTTTCTTCATCCTTCCTTCCTTTATTACTTAAAATGTATGCCTATATAGCATAGGAAATATTTCACTTATTTACCTTGTTATATTTCCATATCCCCTCTAGAACACAAGTTAAATTAGGGTAGGGGGTTTTCTTTCACTTTGTTTGTTGTTCTGCCTGCAGTGCCTAGAAAAATCTCTGGCAAATCCATACTAAATATTAAATGAATAAATGCTGTATGTCTAGCTATCAGCTGACTAAGAAAATACATGGCAAAAAGTTTTTATAAATACAATTATGCCCTCATAAGGATTTGCCTTTTTTGATCATACAGTCATTTAGTACATTCAAGGAAAGATAGAATGGATATGCACTAGAGAATGCTCTGAGTCCCTCTGGAATTTTCAAACTTGTAGATAATATTTGGAGCCATGTGAGATTTTCAAATCCCTCATGATAACTCCCTGGATCTCTCTGCAGTCATGATCCAGAGATTGAAACCAACACTCCATTTTTCTGCCAAGATAATCTTTCCAACATATAAAACCCCATCATATCACTTTTCTAGTTAAAATCCTTTAGGACTGCCTATGCCTATAGCAGTGCTTCACAAATTTTCACCTGCATCTGAATCGTCTGGAGGACTCCTTAAGACACAGGCTCTTGGGTCCCACCCGAGAGTTTCAAGTTCAGTCAGTCTGAGGTGGGGACAGAAAATGTGCACGTGAAGTTCACAGGAGATTCAGTTGCTACGTGGGCTGGGACCACACTTTGTGAACCCCTGGGCTAAAAAATGAACACATCTGCTTTCCTCCCAACCCCTCCTCCAGATGAACCCACATGATACACTCTGGGAAACAGGCAGTCTGGGGCCCTCCAGGCCAACCTGCTGGGAGCTTTCCTGGAATGCTCATCCAAGTTTTCTCCTGGCCAATCCTTCCAGGGCTCCTACTCAGATAACTGCACTCTGCAATTTGATTCCCTGGGGCTGATATGAAGGATGGTTCTGCCTTGGTCTCCTGAGAAAGCCTTCCAGGGACATTCCTGACAGCCAAGTCAGAAGACTGAGTCCTGGGAACCAATGGTGTCTACATCAGTCAGCCAGCTGTAGCCACCAGCCAACGAGGTAGGATAACAATGAGAGTCAATGTTTATCTACATGCTTCCGACATGCCTGGATAGTTGCTAAGAACTTTCCATGTATCACCTTATTAAGTCCTCTCAAAAACCCTACAAGGCAGGTACCCTTATTTATCTCTATTTTGTAGGTGAGAAAACTGAACTTCATCAAGATTAAGTAACATGCTGATAATGAA
Source organism: Lynx canadensis (assembly GCF_007474595.2). Classification (NCBI taxonomy): domain Eukaryota; kingdom Metazoa; phylum Chordata; class Mammalia; order Carnivora; family Felidae; genus Lynx; species Lynx canadensis. The sequence continues at coordinate 20,416,715 of NC_044311.2, read as the reverse complement.
ATAACTTGTCAGTAGCAAAGCCTTGGACTTGAGCCCAGATATTCTAATTCCGGAAGCCGAAGTTGTAAACGGATGCTATACTACCTTGTCCTGACTATGAAATCAGGAAAGAGGAAAAACTACCACAATTAAAGTATTACTTCCCAACATGATTTGGGAATGTTCAACCAGAACTGAAAAACAATTAGACTGACTTTATTTTCAATTTCTGTAAATATTTGTTTATTTTTGAGAGACAGAGTGTGAGCGGGGGAGGGGCAGAGACAGAGAGGGAGACACAGAATCCCAAGCAGGCTCCAGGCTCTGAGCGGTCAGCACAGAGCCTGACGCTAACCCACGCACCGTGGGCTCGAACCCATGAACTGTGAGATCATGACCTGAGCTGAAGTAGGATGCTGAACCGACCGAGCCACCCAGGCTCCCACAAGTGGACCAATTTTAAAATCAAGTAGCATTGTGGAAGTTAGTTGACTCCAATTCTTCCTTTTTTCTTACCTGTAAACTATATTTTCAGCAGAGGGTTAAAATTTTTTAAATTATTAAAATTTTAACTTAAAAAATTAATGAAGGAAAATTATTTTAAAAGGCTACAAGTTGGTCTAATGCAGTTGCTTAAGATGTGCCAATGTTCCTTGCCGTCGCTATTATCTTGTCTTTGGGGTCATGGTTTTTATCGCTTTTCCATTTCAAAATGCTAATACAGCCCCTTTCAACCTCAGTACTCAAAGTGCGGTCTGCGAACCAGCTGCACATACCAAACCTGGGGGCTTGTTAGAAACGCAGACTCTCGGACTGCACCCTAGACCTGCTGAGTCAGACTCCATCTTACCAGGATCTCGGGTGCCTCTTATGCAGAGGTCACATTATGCACCTGTCGCTTAATTTTAAATCCAGGCATACTGGTAAAGAAGTGCCACGTAGTAAAAGTACCCTGGGTACTTTTTCTCATAACTAGCTGTTCAGGAGAACTTTTTCTCATAACTAGCTGCATGACCCTGACTGATTTTACTTCCCTGGGGCTGCACTGTTTCATTTAAAAGAAAGAAGGACGGACCTAGCTAGAAGAGTGGTATTTCACACGCAGTGGCTAGCTGCACATTGGGATCACCTGGGACCTTGAAAAAAAATACTGATGCCTAGTTCTCACCTTCAGGGAATCTAATTTAAACTGGTTAGAGGTGTGGCCTGGGTATTGGAGTTTTTAAAACTCCCCCAGGGATTCAAATGTGCAGCCACGATTGAGAACCCCTGGCTTAGAAGAGTGATCCTTAAAGTGTGTTCCTTAGACCCGGAGCACCAGCATCACCTAGAGACTCATAAACTCAAATTTCCAGGCCCTACCTCATACCTACTGAATCAGAAGCTCTGGAGGTGAGGCCCAGAAATCTGTGTTGAATAAGTCCTCTGGGTGATTCTGCTGTGTGCTCCACTTTGAGAGCACTGACCTGGAGAAATCATCAAGGTCCCTTTCCTACCGTAGAGCTATAATTTTAGCACGTATTTCTGACTGGATGTGTTAAGAGTATGTTTACCTCATGAGTCCCGTGATATTTAATTTGCAGACTTTCTATTTTGGGATAAGGAAGGAAGAGGAAATTCTCAAGAAGATTTCCAAATGGTGACCAAAAAAAAAAAAAAAAAAAAAAAAAATCCCTGACAGAACCATGAAATTATTTGTCTCTTTTTCCTCTAAGATGAACTTCACGATTGAGGGGGCATACTTAGCATATGCCCATCTGATGAATGACAGGCTTTGCTTAGAATTCCTTTTTTTTTTTTCTTTTTAACATATCTTTCATTATCGTGAGAAAGTTGCGATCGAATTTTTTCTGACGAGCAGAGCTTAAATATAAATATAACCTGTCATCTATATTCCTGGAAAGGGGCGTACACAACTCTTCTCTATTGCTAAATGGTTGCTTAAGGTCCCCTATAAGACCTCAGCCGGCGTTGGCACTCTTCTTGCTCCAGTACCTAGAACCAGTGGAGAATTCAAGATTTCCACCTTGAAGCAGAGAGTTGAAGCAGAGTGGGTAAGATCTGAGCATGTTTGGACATTTTATTGTGTAGGAAGAAAGAGCAACTCAAATCCTTTGGACGGGCTCTGTCTCTTGGTGGTCTGAAACTTCCATGGGAAGGAAGTTTTATATTTCTTATAAAAAGAAAGAATCCAGAGAAGACAGTACCAAAAGTTGGCATATCCTAAAAAAGACTTCACAATAACAGGAAAATGCCCATCTTTAAATAAAAAGAAGTAATTTTCTTGTGCCTTGACTTTCTTTGAGGTTTTTATAATAAAAATGAGGACAAGAAAATCCTATTTTGGAGAGTACCTAATTTATTTCAAAATACTTTTGATCCTTAAATCCCTTAGCAATGATAGTAATATTAATTCAGACTATTTTAAGTTATGCAAGTGAAACGTTACACTTTACGGAAAAGAGGAGTTTATAAATACACAAAGCCTCTCAACTGGATTTTATAAAGATCAGCACGGAATCTGGAGCCCAGCCTGGCATTTTATGTCTGAACTGTAATAGTGTCCCATCTTCAGGAGATATTTGCAAACAAATAGCAGGGCAGCAGGGGTGGCGCCTGGTCCCCAAAGGGGACAAGTAATCTAAGTCAATGGCCGCCCCCAGCAAACTCCCTGTTTCTAACAGACATCCTGTACAATAGCGGTTCACTCCCCTGTGGCTGTGCCAATCTGCAAGCAACTCTGGATAAAGGCTTCTCCTTAGACACCACAGTGTGTGCACGATAGATGTTTTCGGATAATAGGCATACACAGCCCTCTTCCTCTCTCTCCCTCCCTCTCCCTTTACCCTTGAAAAACAATGCTTCCAACCATCCCATGCTTAGACCCTATCTGTTTGCTCTGCCTTTCCTTCTATGTCTCTCTGAGGCAGAAAATACAACGGCACCATAAAGCAGGCCCAGGGTTACCTATCAGGCACCTGGGCCCCTCTTCCTTGAGCAGCTTAGAATTCTGTCTTGCTCCCAGGTAAGCAGCGGAAGGCTTGGAGGCCACTGTGGCCTCTCAGATGCAGCTTTGATTTTCCTCACCCCACCCCTCCTGGGGCCCATCAGGATTCTGTGCCTCACGCTTCAAACCTCCTCCAACTCCTATCCCCTGATATGACCTAGATTCTCTTGCCAACCTCCATACCAAGAACATCAGATCCTTTTCATCAGCTTTCAAACCAGCTTTGAAGCCTGCTGGCACCGAACAAAGGTTCTAAGAGCTTCAAGTAACCCGAACTATCTCCAAACCTATAGTGTAGTCAGCCCCATTCACCAGATTTTCTTGTCGTCCTCTCCACCACTCAAGAAACTCTTGTGAGCTTGCCGCATCTTTTGGACAGTGTGGGTCTCTGACCTGCTGCCCCTGGCTAGCTTCCCAGGCCCATGCAATCATGGCTCACCCTGCTGTCTACCCAGCTGTGTGTTATCTTCTCCTTTGACACCTCATATCTAGCCTGCTCAGGTTAGGGCCTAGGTGGTTTCCCCGATATTATATAAGACGAAAGGAAGAAAAGATCAGATGCCCACCTAACCAGCATCTTTCTCAGGCTCCATGTACAGGAAGAAACAAAAAATCCAAAGTTTTACCAAGTCACAGAGGCTCAATGTCAGATACAACATCACCACAAGGCACATAGCCACTAAAAAAAAAAAAAAAAAAAAAAAAAAAAATTCAATTAAAAACTATTTTACTTTCTTTGTAAGACAAAAGTTTAGACTACCTGAAAGAATAGGAATAAAACAAATAATAAAAACCCTACAGCTTGCTGAGATTCTGCTATAAATCCGTTGCTTTACTGGGGTTTGAACATTTAGTTCCCACCACACAATAAGACACATTTTTGCCAACTTTACAAGTGAGAGAACTCAACCTGTGTGGTCAGGGGCCCCTGACCTACTCAGCTAGTCAGTGGCAGAGGAGGGATTCAGTGCATTCAAATTTGGGCTCAGATATGACCTTCATAACGAGGTCCACTCCCTCAAGCCAGCCCACCCTTCCAGTGCCATGCTGGATCTCTCTTAAATTACATTTGCCACCCATAGAGCCTAATTTATTCTAACATATAGTATACTTAATTTATTATGTTTTTTTTTTGTTGTTGTTGCTTAATATCTGTCTCTTCCCATGAAAATGTTAATTCTTCAAGGGGAAAGGTCTTTGTTTTGTTCACGGATTCACCCTTAGTGTCTAGAACGGTGCCTGGGACACGGCTGAACTGAGTGTATGTGAGGGTTCTACTAATAAAATGGCGGAATGTCTTCATTGCCTATGTTCTTAATTACTGCTCTATACTGCCTCTGTTCTGAGTGCAGAAATAGAAATTCTGTTTCATTCCATGCCAAGTCACTCTCCCTGGTAATGATTCAGGAGGGGTGAGCAAGAGATCTTCTACCATTCTGGTCTCACTGATGGTAAAAATCAAAGTTATAGGTATCCAGGTATGCCTTACCTCTTGAGGTATAAAGACGCATCAACGGTAAGAATTTTAAAGCAAGAAAACCCTAAAAGCTAAATGCTCATTAAGGCATATTTATTTAAATATGAGTTTGTTCCTTGTTGGCTAAAAGGCCTTCACTCAAGCTATTTTAAAATTAAGAAGAGGCAACACTTATTTTATAAACCACAGTGAAAATGGATTATCTTCCCACTTCACTGTATTTGAAGATAAAACTGTCATTTCCACAAGTAGTGGAAGACAGTGTGACTCAAGGACTTTGGCAATCTTGTCAAGTCTGAGGAACTCCAGTGGGATGGAAGCTTCTCTCTCCCCCAAAGTACTTTAAAAATAAGATCTTGGGCTCTCCCAGTGCCTTACCATCTGGGTTTCTGTATTCTCTCAGAATCTAGTCCTGAGTTGACTGGGTGGGAAATCCTGGCACAAAAGGAAAACAAGGGAGGCTTAAAAGGACAGCAACGGCCCAGAAAGCCACGGCAATATAGAGGAAGTGCCTAAATAACCCAAGCGATGACGCCATTCGTGATACCGCTGAGGCACCGCACCCGTCAGTGACTGGGCTGAGGAACAAGAAATGGACAGGAAGATCTTGTAGCTAGAAGGGATTAACTGTACATTCAGTTTGAGTAAATCACCAGAAGATTTTTCATGGTACTCCCTCCTGAGCTAAGATGCGGGCGTAGCCTGCCTCAGGTCTCCCTTCAGAAAGCAGGAAACAGAAGGTTTCTCTGTTCTCCATTCATTCAGTAATCATTCACCAGCTATGTGCCTCCATGCTAGATGACAAACTGCTACTCTACAAGATTGTATTATGCACATTACACACATTCTCTAACTTAACAACAGCCCTGTGAAGAAACTGGCCTGGTTTACTAAGCTTACAGGCACAAGAGATGGGACTTAAAACCAGGCGACCTGACGAGAGAACACGGGACTTAAATCACTTCTCAGCACTGTGCGAGAGGGGACTCTATTGGCCAAGGCCTGAAGCCTGAAAACAGGGACGATTCCCAACCACAAACATTTGTCTTGCTATCTGAGAGACATTTCCCCCAAAGGGGAGACGACGAAACACTAGTGCTGCTCTCAAAGGCTGCCTGAGCATCTGAACCACAAAGGAAGCTTTTACCTATATTTATACCAATATATTTATTATCCTTGGCTAATACACGTATCATCCTTGTTACTGCAGAGAAATGTAAACAAGAGAACAACAACAACCAAAGTGGCTCATATTCCAATGACAGGTTACCCTTGATGAAAGACAAAAAATAAATAAAGCAGTTCTTCTACAGATAGTGACCGAGCACCTCTGATGGCCAGGCATTGTCCTCATGCTGGGTATAAAGACGTCAGTACAACAGACATGAACCCTTAGCACAGTGGAGCATTCTATTCACACAAAATGACTTAAAAAGCATAAACCCTGTCCAAATGTAACAACTGCTAATGATTTCTTATGACTCCTTTTGGAAATGCATATGGATAAATCAGTATAGCTATTCAAGAACCTTCTTAAATTGTTACTCCCAAAGGGATTTCTTTGGGGATTTCTCTTTACATATCTGAGCCCTCTTTTACTGGTGTTAAATTCTAGGTGTTTTCCATATCACGACATAAAGATATATCCATTTTTCTTCATGGCTGCAACACTCCAACATTTTGAATGTACCATAATTTTATTTAATGTCTCCCCTACTGATGTTCATTTTTGTTGTTTCTAGTTTGTGCTTTAAAAACCAACATTGCATTCAACATCCTTAATCATTTATGTGCGTGACCTTTTTGGGAATATAAAGCATATTTCTAGTAAAAAAATAACCTGCTAGGGCAGAGAGTACATGCTATAAAGATATGCATATATAAATATTATCACTTCATCTTGTGTAGAGTTTGCAAAAATTTATTCCCTTACCACTGTGTATAACAGCGGCTTCTCCCACACCCAATTTTTTTAAATTTGTCAACTTGTAAATATTCATCAATCTGGTAAGTGAAGGACTATATATATACATACACACACATATATGTATATAACATATATGTATCCCATTATTTTCATGTATATTTTGTTAATTATGAGTGAAATTGAATGCAGTTCTTTATTTTCACAGGCAATACATATTTCTTGTAATATGGTTTGTCTTTTCTTAGTGATTCTTATAAGCTCTTTGTTAATTAAAAAAAGTAGTCATTTGTCTGACATTGGTGTTTAAATAATTTTCCAATTTCGTCATTTTTAACTTAGTTTTTCCCAAACACAAGTTATTAATTTTATGCAATTAGACTTATCATTTCCCCACTTTATAGTTTTGGGTTTGTGTCCTGATTACAAAAACCTTTTCCATTGCCAGAGTGTAAATTTATTCACTCAGGCTTCCTTCTATAAATTTATGGCGTCAGTTTTTATGTTTGAATCTTTGTTCAATCCGTAATTTATTTTGGTGTAAGAGGTGGAATAGGAATCCACTTTATTTATTTGTGTAAATATTCATCCAGGTGTACCCACACCATTTTAGTCAATAGTTACTGTTTGCAGTGATGAATTGAAATGTCATTTTTATCATAGGCTGAGTCTCTATATACATAAGTATTGAGGTTTACTTCTAGATATTCTAATCTGTTTTTTATTACCTATTATGTAGGGCCAAACAATTTAATTATTATCGTTTTATGATGTAATTTAGGTAAGCTCTCCTGTTAGACCACTCTTTCTTCATAATTTCCTGGAGCGTTTCCTTAGGTTTTTCTTTCAGGTAAATTGTAGCACCACTTTTTTCCCCTAGTTCACAATTAAACCCTGTTATTTTAAAAGTGATTTCATTGGATTTATAGCTTTATTTATGGAGTGCCAACCATCTTGTGATACTAAATTTGGAGGTCGTTTTTGAAAATACTGATTCTTGGGCTCTATCCCTAAAGATTCTGATCCAGTAAATCTAGAGAGGGGAACAGGAAACAGAATTTTCGAGCACTGCAAGCTGTTCAGGTAGGTTTTGGCATCACCAGACATGGAAATTCAGAGAGGGTGTTTACTGCTTTTGTAAAGAATTCAACGGTCTTCCTTAAGGAGGTGCATTTGCAGTGGACCTCCTTGAAGAATTCCTAAGATTATGCTTTTACACTAAGTGTTCAAAGGACAGAAAAGAGTAAGAGTGAAAAAGATGATGGACGGGTTAGAGTTTCGGAGACACAGAGGCAAAAATAAACCATGTATCAGGTGGAAGGACAAAGTGAGGCAAAAAAATCTCAAAAGGGTTAAGAAGCAGGGAGGGATTCTATAGAGCTTAGGATGAGATAGGGGTAGTTGTGTAAAAATGAACCTGCATGGTAAACTGGGGCCAAAACCTGGACAGTACTGACCACCTGGGATAAGCAGTTTGGAAGCTCTGTATGAGGACACAGGAATCACTGGAGGCATTTAAGTATGTGTGTGTTGTGGGGTATCATGGCTGTGGCTATGCCTTGGGATAACAAAATGTTGGCTGAATTGGAAGCATAAAAGAATCAAGTCAGGAAACCCATTAGGGACGATTATAGCAGTTCCCACAAAGATAAATGATGTGCTCTGCAGACAGTGAGGGATAGAATGAGGGACACTTGCTCATGCGTTTGGGACTTGTGTGGGCTGCAGTGATTTATTGCTCCAATGAGTACTACCCTTTCATCCCCAAAGCTATTGTAGGCTCCAAGAATTTTAAGGCTGGGAGGAATCTCTGAACTCATTGAGACCCTGAGAAATTCACGTTTAAACCTAATGCACACAATGGCAGACCGGAGCCTTGCGTCCAGGAGGCAAAGAGAAGGAATAGAAAGCATGTGAGCCTGGATTCAACCCTGGACTCTCGCGCCTTCTATATAACATTGGGGAAGTAAGTTAATCTCCATTTCCTCATCTATAAAATGCCCATCTCCCAGATTTGTTTTGAAGAAAAAAATGAGACAATGAGCATCTCCCTTCCGTCCCAAGAAGAACAAAGAACTGGAAGGAAACCAGTAGATCGCAATTCTAGGTAGCCCAGCTCCACCACTCACTACTGACTATTTGGGGTAAGTAAGTAGGTACACCTGTTCTCTTCCTTTTCTCACTTATAAATGTAGGATGTCAGATGAGATCTCAAGCTGCCATCTAGATTCGTGAGATGCTTCTTCTGCATGTTGCACAAGGTTTGTATGGTCACCAGGATTGGAGAGAACTCCAAACAGCTCGGTGAACAGAGGGGACATAAATTAGGACACTAGACAGTAAGTTCTGCACAGCACTCCTGAATAACACATCATTAAATGCAGTATTTTACTGACTTCCTTCATTTAATTTTCATTGGCTTTGACAACACTGGGGACTGCTTGGATGGCCCAAAGAGACAGCAGGTAACAAAGGAGACCATCTCTTCAACAGAAGAGAGAAAAGAGGATTGCCCGCCCTTCTCTCCACAGGTCCCCTACCGCAGGATAAGGCTCTTAGCATTGTCTACGTTTTAGCAGGAATTGCTGTGATCATCCGTAGGACTCTTCAATAGCAAGAACAGGGAAAATGAGAACGTCCGCTTTATATAAATGTCCCCTCCTATCAAGATTCTACAGAAGTGGCTCACAGTAGTATGCTGGACAGAAAATACCAAAGGGTGGTGTCAGCATTTTGACACACCAGACATCCAGCTGGATGGTCTTGGGCTTGAATCCTTTGCCTGCCATTTTCAATCTGTTTTGGGGACAAGAAACTAAACCTTTAAACACATCTTTCTTCTTTTGTAAAGTAGACAGAATGACATCTAGTTCATTAAAACGATATCATTACTTTAGGGAATGAGCTGAGGTTTGTAAAGAACTAAAGAGCTCAATAAATGGTAACCATAATCACTGGATTTTGTTTTTTAAATAACTGTGGCATTTTTACCCTAGAAACATGCTACAGACATTCCAGATTATTTCTAAGCTTAATACGTTGTAAATAGAGATGCTGAAAAAGTCAAAGAAAAACATGGGGTTAGGGACAGAAGAAAAAAATACTGAAATATGAAATTATGCAAATGTGTCTTTACCTTTTAAGGCCCACTGGTTCCAAAGAAAATGAAACTTCTAACCATATTTGGCTTAAGGTCTAATTGATAGAGATCTTTCAAGGGCTAGCCTTCTGGTTTTGAGGGGAAGGGTACAATTTTATTTAAAAGGTGAAAACTTCCTGCTGTATGCATCCCCATTCTTTTTTTTTTTAATTTTTAAAAGTTTATTTATTTATTTTGAGAGACAGAAACAGTGCAAGTAGGTGAGGGGAAGAGAGAAAGAAAGAGAGAGAATTCCAAGCAGGCTCAGTGCTGCCAACGCAGAGCCCAGCATGGGGCTTGAACTCACTAAACTGTGAGAGCATGACCTGAGCCGAAACCAAGAGTCAGATGCTTAACCAACTGAGCCACCCAGGTGCCCCATGGACCCCCCATTCTTAAAGCATGCAGCATCTTCCCTTTTGTGACACCACTACTTTTTTGGAAGTTGAAACTAATATCCATATGGAATTAGCACAATGGGAGTGAAATGGAGAAACCGACTGGAGAAGGGGAAGCAAGGACAAAACAGGAGAAAGCCATTTCATTTTGTTTCAGTCTGAGAACCACATTTGAGACGTCTGCAAGGCGGTGTTCACATAAATAGTTTACCACTTAGAAAGCAGTTATTCTACTCTTTAATTTTAGAAATATATGTAGAAATCAATCGGTAAAAACTTTCCATGGGGCACTTTGGCAACACCCATGAGAATTTAATATGCCTTGCCCCATAAATTCTACTTTTAAGAATTTACCCTATATATATGTGTGTTCATGCACACAAAAAATTATGTATGCACAATGATATTCATTGCTTTTATCAGTAAAAGAGTGGAAAGAAGTTATTTCTCTTTTAAAAGGGCCAGTAAAATAAATCACAATATGTTCCTGCATTAGAATACTATGCAGCTATAAAATAAAGGGAATGAGAAACATCAAATATACTAAAGAAAGCAATACGCAAAACAAGGTTCATGGTATGTTTCCATTCCATATAAAAATAAGAGGGTGGGTATACACATATACCCGTCCATAGAATTTATTTTTTTCAGTTTTATTGAGATGTAATTGACATATAACATTATATAAGTTTAAGGCATACAACATAATGACCTAATATATATACTTATTGAGAAATGACCTCAATAAATTTAGTTAACATCCATCACCTCACATAGTTTCAATTTCTTTTCTTATGATGAGAACTTTTAAGATCTCCTCCCTTAGCAACCCTAAAATATACAATACAGTATTAACTATAGTCACCATACTTTACATTACATCCCCGGGACTTAATTATCTTATAACTGGAAGTTTTTACCTCCTGACCACCTTCAATATTTCCCCCATCCCCTCTTCCCACCTTCCATTGAATTTAGCTTCTCAAATGTAAGAAAGTGCACAAGAATGAAGGAAGATTAAGTTTTCACTATTTACCCTTTTAGAATGTTCTATTTAAAAAATTGTGCATGTATTACTTTTTTCAAAAAAGATAGCAAATATTCTCTTATGGGTATAAAAAGAATTCACTGTCTCTTTCAGTTTCCTGGTGCTCCATGGACCTAAAATAAGTTCAGATATTAACTGATTTAAAAAAAAAAAGATCACCCCATGTATGGCACATTGCATGATGTACCCAGGAAGAAGTCCATGAGAAAGGAAATAGACTGTTCCATTTGCAAGAGTGTGGTCCCTCTATCAGGTACAAACACACAGGGAAAGGGCATAGCCTTTCTCCCAGCACATAGAAGCCAGTTGTCATTGTGATGGCATTATTTATAAGCCTTGATTTTGCAGCACGAGTAGGACTGGTGTTACATGTTCTATGAACAAGATTTCCTATGTCCTGCCCTTAGGCAGACTTTCTGGAAGGGACCGGGAATTTTTCCTTGATCTTGGCCTCAGCCCCACCACCAGGTGGCTGCTTGACATGCAAACCAAGAGGAGTTTTGCTAGTTGGCTGGTTTGCTTGTTAGGTTTTTTGTTTTGTTTTGTTTTGTTTTTTTGCCTGCTTCAGAAACCTGCTGCTCGGTCTGAATAGTGAGACTATGCTCCTGGGCTTTGGTTTTCAGAGGCTGAGATTTACTCAAGGTCACACAGCACAGGATGGTGGGGCCGGTGCTGGGGAGCCAGACATGTTAGGTATGCCTCAGCTCAGCCACTTACTCTACTCTCATTACCTGACCTCTCTGTAGCTCCGTTTCCTCATCTGTAAAATAGGCATTGTGATCATCCTCCATCACAGGGATGCTATGAGGATGAGTTAAGGGGGTATACTTAGAGCAGTGATGGCAGGCACTAAGCATTTAAAAAACCTGGACTATTTTTAGTAGTTACCAACGCTGCCTTGTGAGGTAGGGTGACTGGTCTTTATCCAATCTACTGACTTGGAAGCTTTGGAAGCTGAGGTCCCGGACAATTCATCCAAATTCGCACCACTGAATCAAGACCTGGGTTTTAATTTTTAGTCTGGGCGTTGGTCCTGGCCAGATACGCGCATTTACTAATCACTTGGCCTCTACTTTCCTGTCTATGAAATGGGCACTTTGATTCCCTAGGTTTAATGCCCTTTTAGAATGGCATGAGGGTCTGACTACAAGTAAGCAGAGATGAGACCAGAGACAAAATCTGCCAATTTTTCCTCTAAAATGGATACACGTGAAAGTGTAGGGCCCTTTCTGCAATTGCACGTCACGCTGGAGGAAAGCAAGAATAGCTTCTGCTCTGCTGTTCGTTTGTCTTCTTGTCTAAAATGCTAGTCGGCTGCAGTTCAGGCCTGGTAACCCCTACCGTGCAATAATTTGCTGCTTGTAGCAGTCCCACTTACGAGTCACAATAGGAAAACAAAAGTGCACCTTGCCTCACACATAATAGTCACATATTTGGCACACTAAGTGTTCTGATAAGCTGATGGCATTTGACAGGAGGTGAGTGAAATGGCTTTTCCTAGGTAAGGACTGGCAAAGCCAGCCTCGTGCACTCAACACCAGCCCACTGCACACGAGGAAGCGGCCCCTCCCGTCTCTACGAGAAATTGACCGGCACGAAAGAGGGATGCCCCCAGCCTGGCACTGCACTCAATAAACACTTAACGAATCCAGTGTCCATGTGCCAGGCTCTGTACTAGGAAGCGTGCGAGTTAGAGGTCTTTATTTTTCCCTCTCCGTGGGCCATTTTAGTAGAAGGCGTGGTGTGGGTGCTGCCTTATCTGTTGGTGTGTGTTTTGAAGGATATCGATTGTTAACACAATGACAGGTCAGGAGATGGAAGGCACAGTCATTAGCGGCAGCTGCCCTCATAAGTTGTTACAGGGCTCAGGGAAACACTAATGGATGAACAAGGTCGACAGGAACACCAGGGGCCAGTTCAGAATGTCCCAAGGTGGACGGGCCTTAGCCAGGCCTTTCTTTCCCTAAACAGCAAATAAAAAGCATTGGTGCTGATATTCAGGGTTGGCAAACCATATCCTGAACGGAGAATGCTTCACCCCCGCTGGCCCATCAGACCTCAGGGCAGGACGTGATTTACTAGCTGCCCTCTCTGCACACAGATGGTACAATAGAGATGATCCGTGAGCACTCACGCTTGACCTTTGGGGTATTTCTTCTTTTCAGTAATGAAGGGGAGTGCTGAGTCAGGTCTCTGAATTCCAGGTAATAGGCACAGCCAGCATTTAGTGAGAATGAACATTGTGACAGCATGTCAAGTGCCTTACACGCAGCATCTAATTTCTACAATTATTCTGGGGAGTATTATTTATCGTTTCCACTTCACAGAGAGGTAAACTGAGGCTCAAAGAGACAAGTGTGTCGAGTGCTTTATATGCACCACCTAGTTTAATACCTACAATTATTCTAGGCAGTATCAATTATTATTTCCGCTTCACAGAGAGGGAAACTGAGGCTCAAAGAGATCAAGTTACTTGCCCAAGTTCTCCCTGGGGAAGTTGGTCTTGCGTGTTGATCTACTGAAACTAGGGTGATCAATTCATCACAGTCTGCATGAGACTTTCTCAGTGTCAGCACTCAAAGCCCACATCTTGGGAACCCCCTCAGCGGCAGGCAAAGTAGGATGGTTGGTCACCTGACTTGGAACTCACACCATGAGCCATACACTATCCTGTAGGAAAAAAATAAGGAGGTATAGTGGCACCCGGGGGTTGGGTCCGTAGAGCATCCAACTTCAGCTCTGGTCATGATCTCGTGGTTTGTGAGTTTGAGCCCCACATCGGGCTCGTTGCTGCCAACCCGAAGCCCACTTGGATCCTCTGTCCCCCTCTTTCTACCCCTCCCCTGCATGTACTCTATCAAAAATAAATGAACATTAAAAAAAAAAAAAAGAAATAGGGAGATTGAGGTGAGACACTTAGACCTGAGTCCCCCTATCTGCAGAAAGCTGTAGCTCAGATATATGATCTCTAAAGCCATACCACTTAGAGTGTGGTTGGTGGGCCAGCAGCACTGACAGCTTGTTAGAAAGGCGGAATCACAGGCCACAACCACACCTACTGAACCAAGAGCTGCATTTTACTCTGATGCTCAGGTGATGTGCATGAATGTTCAATTTTGAGAAGCAGAGTTCTAAAATTCTTTCCAGAACCATACCGACTGTGATTCTGAATCGACTCCTGCTGCACTGAACCTGTTTTGGGTGCCAACCCCAGGTAGAAAGGAGGGGGCCCATTTCTAGGGACTTCCACCCTGGAAGCAAGGGGGCAGCCCAAGATGGCTGCAATCGGGCCCGGACTTGAGGCCATGGGATGATCTCCCTAAGGGGAGTGAGTCAGTATGGAGGGAGAAAGAACACAGGCTTTGGAGTCAGGTGGACTTGGGATGAATTCCTGACCTGGCTGCCAGGGTGAGTTGGGGCAAGCTAGGAACTCCTAGCATACAGGACTTGCTCTGCAAAGTGGTTAAAATTACACATCTCAGTGATTTTCAATTCTGGCTGTCCTTCAGAATCAACCTGGGCATTTTAAAAGAAAATGCAGATGCCCAGGCTCCATCCCCATAGAAGTAGATTTACGGATTGTGGTAGGGCCTTGACAATAGCATCTATTCAGAATTTCCCCAGGGGATTCCACTGTGCAGCCAGGATTTAATGTTTATTTATTTTTGAGAGAGAGAGAGAGAGACAGAGTGACAGAACTTGAACAGGGGAAGGGCCGAGAGAGAGAGAGAAAGACACAGAATCCAAAGCAGGCTCCGGGCTCTGAGCTGTCAGCCCAGAGCCTGACATGGGGCTCCAACTCATGAACCACGAGATCATGACCTGAGCCGAAGTCGGACGCTTGACCAACTGAGCCACCCAGGCGCCCCTGTGCAGCCAGGACTTAGATCCACTGATCATCTCTTAAGGATGGTGGTGAGGTGCAATGAATTAAGTCACGCCAGCGCCTGGCACAAAGCAGGCACTCAGGCTGTTAAGCCCCCTTCTCTGTCAGTACTGCCCCATCACCTGTCAGCACCAGGACTGCTCTCCATTAACAGGAGTTGGGAAACACTCTCAGGAAACCAAGAGGTCCGTCAATTCCATGCCTTGGGCTTCTCACTATAACTTTCTTACTTATTAAGCATTTTAAAGTGAGGAAAACCCAAGACACCATGGAGAAGGAGAAGAAGGAGAAGGAGGAGGGGGAGGAGGAGGAGGAGGGGGAGGGGGAGGGGAGGGGGAGGGGGAGGAGGAGGGGAAGGGGAGGGGAGGGGGAGGGGGAGGGGAGGGGGAGGGGGAGGGGGAGGGGGAGGGGGAGAGGGAGAGGGAGAGGGAGAGGGAGAGGGAGAAGAAGGAGAAGGAGAAGGAGAAGGAGAAGGAGAAGAAGGAGAAGGAGAAGGAGAAGTTTACCAGAAGGTTAGTGTATAGGATCTTGAACTTTTTTAAAAAAAGAAAAAAAAATACATATATATTTTAAACAAGCTGCCTTCTAAAACACCTTCTAACTGATAACCTTAGGACACGCTCCTAAGAATCGCCATAGCTGTCTAAGGTATGTCTCACCATCACTCAGGGCAGCTAAGTGAAACACCTAGTGGTAACCACCTGCCTTCTGTGTCGTGCATCGTGCCCTGCAAGGACAATGCTCCCCAGCAGTCACTGTGGTGATGCCTCCAAACAAGGGCACCGTAAGTTATGAACTGTCGCAGGCTTTACAAGAAGGCTTTGAGAGAAATGCTAATAATGCCATACGGGAAGGGCAGAATGTTTTGCCTTAGGTTTTTTTGTTTTGTTTTGTTTTGTTTTTAATAGCAGGGCCAGTCAGCCAAAGAAATCAGTCTTTAAAAGTCCAGCAACACATAGAAGAACAGGTAAAAAATCGATATCAAATCCCTCTTCCCTTCCCAAGCAACTATTAATAAACTCCCTCAGCTTTCAACGTGTCTATTCCCGTTAGAGTCTTGGACAGGAAGGAATATGGGGGTAGAGAATCTTTATGGAGGGTTTCCCGCCCAGCTCACTTTCTCTCCCCTGCCTTTGCTCCTGCAGTTTCCCTTTGTTATAGAATAATAACAAAGAACCGATTATATATGGCCTCACAGGTACATCTGACCCCACCATGCAAGGGGCTATGTGAGGATGTATCCAAATGTTCCCTTTCTCAGTGCACTCAGAGATCTCTGCTGGAACGCTAAACTGCATAGCTGAACATGTATTTCCAAGCTGCTATTTTTCCGAGCTCCACTCTTTCTAATCCACTTGGTTTTTCACATCCTCATAACAAGGCCCATTCACATGGTGCTTTGCATATTGTGAAGCTTGCATTCAACAACTCATTGAACCTCACTGTCAGACAGACTCTATAACCCACTGTATAAATGAAAAAGTCGACGCAGAGACAGATTTACTAATTTGTCCACCGTCACAGAACCAGAAAGTGACAAAGTAGGTACAGAAACCTGGAGGATTGGTGGGGACTGCTGCAAGCTCTTCAGCTCTATTCCTTTCCCTCTTACTTGTATGTCCCCTAACCAAACCTCTGGCTGAAAATTGAGATGTTCTTCCAGAGACACTGTCACATTTAAACTGCCACTCCTATCAGGTGTAAGATCTCTTTCCAGGTCCTTGGCCAGTTTACCCTGAGGTCTATTTCCTGAACTTTCCCTGGACTGCCCAGGAGCTGACACCTGCAGGGTGCAGTGCCTACGCTGCCTGGCCTCTGGTTCGATTCCACCAATGAGGGGCAAAGGCAGCGTACTGGAGGGTGGGCAAAAGGGAAAAGCCAGGGTACTTCTCTCTATGCCTAAGGTCAAGTCCTTCCACCTCCAACGTCTTAGGTCTGCCACGACTCCAGCTCCCACCAGGAGACCCCGGGCCCTGGCCTTCAGGACCACGTCTCTTGTCCTTCCATCTTACAACTACTAGTTTCTTGCTATTGCTAATCTCTGGGTTGCCTCACCAGCCCCCATGTGGCTTCCCAGCAATTCTATCATCCATAGAACAAACCACCTGCATTAAAGTCCTTCTTTGTGAATTAGTTAGCATGGTTCCTGTCTTCTGATTTGACCCCAAGAGATATAAACCCTTTTTTTTTTCAATTTTATACATTTGTATATTGGGTTGGATACAGAGGGGAAAAAAATAGGGAAGAATCACATTTTACTGGCGGCTTACCATGTACTTCCTGGGGCTTGGCACTTTTATATGCCTTGTATATTTTAGTCCTCAAAATAGAACTGTGGGAAACACATTATCATTATTCTTCTTTTACAAAAACCTGGATATCAAAAATGTGAGGTGACTTGCCCAAGAATACAGAGGCGGTAAGGGGAGCAGCTAAATTCTCACAGGCTGTTTGTTTCTCTTTATCAGTCACAGAAAAAAGACCAGGCTGGGGTTCCATCTTGAACACCCAAACACTGGAGATGGTGTCACTGTAAACATCAAAGAGTCTGGAGCACAAATGACTTGGATTTTTTCTTTTTGTAAGCATTGAGTTAAATAGTGACACAGCAGGAATATACAGCTGTACAATTAATACAAGCCTTAGTATCTGATGCTGCCTTGGAAAAAACAGAGGCAGTGGAGAAAGCCGGGTCCTGCCTGAGGCCGATTAGTATTCTAATCTAATATTCTACTTGTGTTTATTAGTAATTATTTGACACAAGAAACAAGGCAGAATAAAAAAAAAGTATGAATTATGTCAGGCCTCTGTTATTACTTTTGCTTTTTCAAAGTCAACACACAAATATATCTTATTTCCCAATCTTTTGTATTCATTTCTTTAGCCTATCAGCTAGAATATTTTTTTCCTAGCATTATTATTACAAGTAATCCTCCATTCATAAGAAATATTCCCCTCTACTCCTCTGTAAAGAGTAAAGAGCACCGAAGTAAGACTCTGAAGGACCAAATTGGAGTCTTGGCCTTAACGTTTACTAGCTGTGTGACCTTGAGAATGTTCTTTCAGTCACTGGAGGCTCAAATTCCTCATCTCAAAATAGAAATAATTATATTTTATCTACCTCCTGCAATGGGTCATTTTAAGGATTGAAAAAAAAAAGCATAGTATTGATGCATTTTGAGAAATACAAATCGCGATGTAAGTGTAAGGGATGATGTTTATCAAAGTACGTTTACACGCATGTGGCGCTTTTATCCTCAGGGTAATCTGCCACAAGCACTTTCTCTCACCAGCAAAACACAGGAATATGAAAAAGGTAAGTGTGAAGCACATTTTTGCAAAAGCCTTGCAAATAGTAGTCCAAACGATCTCCATTTTCTTCAGCTTTCACAAATGATCTTCAAAACTGGTGGCCTCCTGGACGTTTTGGTTACTTGCACATAGCGGGCAGTCCTGCCTATCTAGCCCGTGGCAAGAGGACGTCAACATCTGGGGCAAACTCCCTGAAGCCAAGTAAAGCTGAGAACCGAAGTTGTGATCAAGCGAACGGAAAACAAAGTGCAATTCTACCATCTCCTATGATGGTTTTAGGTATTCTTCAGACATTTTTGTACACTGGTCTTAATATTCTATAGATATGTTACTCTTTGCACTGCAGAGTTCTATGAAGAAAGAAGTGAAAAAAGATTGTAGAACTCCTTACATTTATTTTCAGATCGGATTTCTAAGGACTAGTCCTTACCTTTAAAGATTAAAAAAAAAAAAAGACAAGAAAAAGGCAGCTAAAATGTTTCAGGAGCCAAGAAGAGTGTTTGTCAACACACATGGACCAGTTTTCATAGGGAACATCAGCCTTAAAGGATCTGCTGAGGAAGTGGAATTGGCTCCTCCCTAATTGTCCAACTCACTCAGTCATGCACGATCAACACCTATGTGCCTGGCACTGAGCTAAACAGGCTGCTGAGGATACGCATCGAACGTGATTCATCCTGTAAAAGAACTTGGAGCCAACCAAACCCACTCCCGCCCCACAGCCCTCCCCTCCCACCAGGTACAGTGGTGCTTTGGGGCGGGCAGCATGTGCTCAGAGCTCCAGGCCTGACACCTGGGTCTCCCTCCTGACCTTGCCCAGGTTACTCTTCTCTGTTCTCCTTTCTTACAGAAATGGGATACTGCCAGGCTAGAAAAAAGAGAAAACTGAAAGGCGGACAAGGAGAAGGGGTTCGGGGCTCAGCGCATCCCCTCCAGGGCTCCGATGGAGGTTCGTGTGCATTTCAGGTTTCGGAGTCAAGAGGGTTTCACGGAAATACCCTAGGTTTTAAAAGCTGTGTGAACCTGAAGCTCACATGCCATGAAGCCCGACTTCCAGCTGCCTCATAACGATTTTAACGCTGTGACAGAGCAAAGCGTCTTCCTATTTTCAACCCTAGCAATTTGGTTCAAGCATGATCTCAACCACTTTAAGCTTTGATATTTCTAGCCACCTCTCATGCTGTATTTTCTCTTAATGCCACCAATCATGTGTGAAATTCTGTTGCAAAACTAATCTTTGTGGGAAATGATATGTAATGGCTTTTTTTAAAGAGAGTCAGAGAGAAAGAGAGGGCAGCTGCTATGACCTTTGTTGTTTTTTGACATGTTTTTCGTAGTGTAATACAAATGGAAACGTCTCTTTCTCAAGGTCAAAGTAGAGACAGGTTTCTGCTTATACAAGCATCACTCTCTCTTAAGCAGAAAAAGGCTTAAAAATTATTCTCATGACTTGATTTTTAAAACCTCTAATGTATATAATGGTTGTTAAACTTGAAGCCAGCTGTGCTAAAAAAAGAGTTTAATATCCATCTTGTTAAACCAATACTTAATGTTTTACCTTTTAAATGATGTGAAAAGATTTGGGAAAACATACAAGATGTGAATGTGGAAAGAAATTTGGATGTTTACTGTAAAAAGGCACCTTTTGATGCTCCAGTGTGAAATACACCCATACACACACACCCATACACACACACACACACACACACACACACACACACACACACACAAAGTCAATGCATCTTGTCTTATCAGGGGAGGTTTTAGTCAAAAACAGCTGTGACCAAATCTTCTGAAATGGAAGTCAGAAACCACTAATTTAAATTTTTCATTTGTTTTTTGGAAC
This sequence comes from Lynx canadensis, assembly GCF_007474595.2. NCBI lineage: Eukaryota > Metazoa > Chordata > Mammalia > Carnivora > Felidae > Lynx > Lynx canadensis. The sequence continues at coordinate 20,396,699 of NC_044311.2, read as the reverse complement.
AATTATGCCACCCACAAAATGGTAACTTTGCAAGCCGTCATTATCTCATGAATTTTGGAACTTATCCCTTAAATAAACCCATCTCATTTCCATATAATTACAGCAACTAATAAAGTCCTTAAAAATATTTTTTTTTTGCTTAAAATTTAAGAGTGTAATAAGGATTCCATGTTACTGGCATATTGATCAAATTTGGAATCCGTTTCCTTAAAATAAGGGCTTCGTATGAATTTAAAAGAGACCCTGTCTTGAGGAAGAAATCTTAATGGGTTTCCAAGTTCTGTTAGGTTTGTGGTTCCTGCACATGATCCCTTCTGACAGTATTCACCTGTCATGTTCTCCATCCCCGTTATGTAGTAATTTACTGCATGTCATTTAGATTCATTTGTAATAAAACATAATGGCAATGACTTCACGCTTTAAAAAGGGGAGTCTACAGTAACAAGTGCCTTCCTGAGTTATTCTCTCCTCCTGTCAGCCTCAGGAAGATAGAAACACCTCCAGAGTGTTTAGAAAGACTCTAGTGGACCTAATTCCCCATAACAGATCACTCAGTACAAACTAATTAGGACGAGTTAAATGTTTCTACTGAAAACATGAAAAAAAGAGGAATGTTTTTCTCTGCTGCCTGCTGTTTTCTGCTCATTTCCTTCCCCATAACCTTGCTGCTTAACTGTTTTCCTAACATGCTGCTTTAGAGGTGAAACTTGATGGTCCAGCCACAACCAAAAGTGTAAATGCTGACGTGAGAATGTTCTCAACCTCCCAGGGGAAAAACAAAAGTCCTTCTTATGACAATATACAAATGTGTCTATTCTAGGCCGGGGAAATAGGCTTCTGGTCTAGAATTTTCCTACTAGTTTTTTTTTGTTTGTTTGTTTGTTTGTTTTTACCCCTAGCTGTTGTATTACAAGCTTCCTCAATCAAGTATTTCTTGTAATAATCAGCATACCACTAAGTAATTTTTCCTATTTTTCTCAGGCATTTTAAGGAAGACAGCTGATCCACAACGAACGCCAGGCTGAACTTGAACAGCCCTTTCACACTTTGGGCATTGTGTTCGCCCTTTTCCCCAGGTTTCCTCAATACACCGTTGAGGGGGCTCTAATATTTGTCTCTCAGTTCTGCTCATTTGTTTCAGGTGTATTATTTCCTTTTTCCAGAGCATTCTCATGGAGCCAGCCCCAGCCTCTCATTGGCTGTAAGCTCCCCCAGAGTCTCCATCTGGTTGACTCAGGCCTAAAAACATCTTTCGTTTCAGCCACATAGAATTTCCTGAGTGCATTCAGCCTCCCATTTTCTCCCCTGATGGCAAAGGGTTCAGACATAGCACCTCTCTGGCCAACCATGGACAATTTGTGAGGTTGACATGACCACTGGCAACGACTCACCACTCCAGCAGTGGAGAAATGTGGTGGGCCAGATGGAAAGGGGAGATGATTCAGACATACGGCGCTTAGAGCTGGAGAGAGTACATGGTTACAACCTTCTGCCAGGCTCTGACAAATAGCCAGGATGCACTCAAGCAAGGAACATGCCCTTCATACCAGCACACTCCTCTTAACCAAACTGTAACCCAGCAGCTCAGGTCTGTTGTACTGACAACCACCCACAGCCTCTCTTTCTTAATCTGAGGAGAAGCCTCCCAGCTGCTTTGCTTTTATTTCTGGATAAATTATTAATGGCTATTCATCCTTGGCACATGTAATTTTTAACTATGTAAAATATTTATGGGGGTGGGGAGGGAATTTCAGAACTATTTATTATTTTCCCCGGCTTTTACTGTAATCCCAATCGGGTTGCTGACTGGGATTTTCCTTGCTTCTTTCTCCTATGTGAGCCTTATTTTTAACTCCAAGTAATGAATGCAAGATCGATAGCATAAGTAACAAAAGTATCCACGGTGACTGAACAGCAAACTCTTAAATCACTGCACAGTAAGTGCAAAGGAACAATTATTGAAAACGCTGCACTAAAATTTCAATAGGAGATAAGAGTGAGGCTTAAGTCATTAAAAGCGTCCATTAGTCTTGCAAGTCTGAGACGGCACACTCAAAACATGAGCTATTCTTGAGAACTGGAACTATTACATATCCCACCAACTTGCACACACAGGAGAGACGCCAGCTGAGCAAGGGGAGGCTGCAACTGTCCAGTACTTAAGGCGAAAGAAAGCAGGTAGGCAGTGATTCTTCAGTTATATTTGAAGGGGGGTGTCGAGCAACACTGACAAATTAGATCATTTATAAGGGAAATAAATACCCTGCTTGCATATCAGTTTCCCTGGTGTTACAGCATCACCATGCTCTTCATCAGTCCCTGCCAGAGATGCAAATACAAGTCTTCTGACGCCTCCACTCCATTCCCACAAATCCCCAGAAAAGCCCACGAAGGCAGCCCCACTTTTTCTTTGCCTATGTCCTCCCTGACTCAGTTCAAAATTGAAGAAGAAAGTAAAGGGCAACCAAACTACAAAGTGAAAGTATTGTTTTGAAAAATTACCCGAAATAGCTAAACTGTTGGAAATATACAGATACACACAAACGCACCAATCCACACGCACACACACATATACACAAATATACACAGTCTGAGGCATTTGCAAACATCAGCATGTTACTGACTCTTGAAAATGCCTGGATTGTTCTGCTCAATTCCTCTTGCCCTACCTCTTTTACCAGGCATTTTATTAGGGACAGGTGGGCTCTCGGAGTTCTGAACTGCCTGTGAGAGGGGCTGCATAGCCTAACCTGAAATCAACGGCATTCCTGAATCCACACGGTTTCCTCCAGGAATAGAAAAACGTATCTCATGCCGGAATCCTGGTAAGACGGAACCACATTCATGACACAGAGGGCAACTTTAGCTTTGCCTTCCAAAGAGTATAGTTTCATCCGAAGTAGGACATCACATTTCAATTTGTACCATTAAAAACTTGCATTACACGGTGAAACTAATTGCCCTGTGAATCACCCAGCTTTACGAGACAGCTGGACTAGCCTACAGTTAACATGAGCTAGCCCAGTGAACATTTCTCCAGCAGCTACATGATAATCTCGTACAGCATGGATGGCCACTGACCAGTACTTTTAGACTATGCAACTCCTCTGGCTAACCTCCATGCTCGCCATCACCACATAAAGAATTGTTGCAAGAGGCTAAACACTTAAAATTATAACCTACTTCCTATCCCTCAGTAGCATTAGATGCTGAAATTTTATTTTGTCCAAAGGACAGATTACGTCTCCAAGATTTTCCATTTATCAAAAATATATTCATGATACACACTTGCTGTTTTATCAATTGCCAATAAACAAGCTTGACCACCTCCAACAGTACCCCTGGAAAGAGGTGTTGTTTAACTCTGGATTCATCTTAAATTTGGCTCTGAAATGAGGATTGTTTCTTCCACATCAATTTTAGTTATTTTTAAGACTTCTTTCCCAATATGACACAAATTACAGGGAAATCAAAACGGCTGTCAAGACAACTAAAGGCATTCAGCTTTTACAACTCGTGTTCCTCCCGTACTTTCACAAATGTTTCAAAGTCTGAAGAAAACAAAACAAAGCAAATAGTACACACAGAAATAAATGCCCAAGAAACTAACACTCCCCCAACACAAGTTTATTTAAACACCTCCTTAATCTGAAAAAAGACTCTAGGTCTCAGATTTAAAGCCAACCAAGAAATCACCCAGAGCATTTGCATCTTGGAATCCTTCCCTGGCCCCTCTCCAGCTGTTCTCACAAACCTTTTAATATCAGATAGATGCCCTCAGATGATGACGCGGGATGGAACTTACAGAAGGAAAGCATAACTTCGGAGAGGAGGAAAGGATATTCAGTCCCAATCCTTGGCGGCTTCTTATTCAGTGAAGGGGTTGTGCCTTCTCTCCCAGCAGTAAGTTGCAGCCTTACAGTGCGAACACACAGCTCCAAGCCCGCTTACAGTGCTCCCCTGGTAGCCCAGATCTAAGCCTCAACATGTTTTTTGGAAATGCAGGGCAGCTGGACTGAAAATCTTAAGGGAGGGTTCCACCGTGGCACAGAAACTGCAGAAATATTTAACAGCTTCGAGACCTCTAAAGGTTTGAAATACTATGCGTTTTGTGCGATTGCTGTTCTAGCCAAAAGGAAAATGGGATGGTATAGAGGAGCGTCCTCAGCTGCTCAACCTCTGCACACCAAAGAATGTTTTTCCTTGTTGGCTCAGAATTCGGGAAAAACCAAAATGCTTAATGAAACGCTGGTATTGACTAAGATTTCACAGCATCCATAGTACAGGAACTTAGTTTTACATTCCATTGAGTTAGCTCATGACTTCCCACGCCGCACCATTTCTCCTTCACCTAGCTAAAAAGCCAACTTCATGCAGACGATATCAAGCCAAAGTTTATCCACCCCCACCCTGTTTCTTTTCTTTTCCAACTTAAACTCACACACGACTAATAAACAGCCCCAATTGTAGCACAAAGGAAGCTTTGAAGGCTGCACCAGCTTGGTCCTCCACTTGCCAACTGGAGGTAGATTTAACGTAATATATTCTCGCGGCTTAAAGATTTTTTTTTTTTTAAAGGCTCGTCTGCCCTGGTGAAGAGCCGGCCACCCCCAGAATTACATCATCAGAGGTAACACTCACCAAAATACATTATGTTTCTCATTAATCAGACAGCTGGAACCCCACCGCGGCGTCTTCAGCATCAGCTCGTCCCCAAGGCTGACACGCAGAGCAGAGCCGTTTCATGCTACATTCGGTGGAAACGTCCCCGGCGTGGAGAGCAGCGAGCGCCCAGCGTGCCTCTTCCGCGGGATGAGCGCCTTGCAGGCTGCCTCTCCCGGGCTACGATCCCCGGCGGCTGGAGCGTGCGCTCCGGCTGCCTGCTGCACTGCCCATCCTTACTGTAATCCGACTCCTCCTTGCGATGTCCTTGCCGCGCCTGTGACATCAGGACTGAGAGTACTACAAACAGACCCCCCCACCCCACCGCACCCCACCCCCGGTTAGCAGCGGCTCCATGAGGTGCTCCGATTGCCTGCCTGGACCAACCATGGCTCTCGGGAAGCTTTGACGAGCCCAGAGACCTGGGAGGGGGCGGAGTGAGGGGCGCGGGAGGCTCTCTTAAAGAGAGCAGGGTCTCCGGATCCACGAGGGAGCACACGGGGGAAATTCACCACGGCGCGGGAGGGGAAGAGGTTAAGGCGAGTTCTGCCATTAACGTGTAATTAGACAACACACTTTTATCCCGCCCCTCCCACGAATGCCATCATTGTCGCCAAAATTTAGCCTGCCACCCTAAGTTAAAAAAGCAGCGGGGGAAAGGAATGGTGTCCTGTGTCTGCATTCTCTTTGCTGTGGGCTTGAGGGTTTGTGGCTTGTGATGTTTCTGCCTAAGAGAAAACAAAAACAAAAACAAAAACATTCAAGGGTCCATTGCTAGGGTAATGGAGGTTTTCTCTTAGAAATGACCAGATCAAAGCAACCTAGTAGTTGGGGAAGAGTTATTTTTATTTCTTGAGTATATTCTGAGCGAGGTTGATAGAGAAATGTAAAGAAAAATAACGTGATAAAAGTCACCCCTCAGTGTCACAAGATCACATTTGCCGCTTCCCATAGTAGGTAGTAGAAAGGATACTGAAGCTGAAATGATCTTTGACCCCCAAAGAGGAGAGACAATTTAGCCTGAAAGACAATTTAGCCTGAAAGACAACCAAGATTGTGTCATCATTCAAGTCTGGTCACCAGCATAATATAGACACACCCACACACAAGCGCACACAAACTCGCGTTAGATTTGAGAGGAGCCGTCAAGAAAGGCAAAGCTTAGCAAAGCCTCTGGCTCCTCCAATGGTCTAATGAATTGCAGTCCTTATCTTACATAGAAAAGGATGTTAGAAAGAAATCCCTGAAAGCGGTGCTGATTAATACTTAAATGCTCAGCATGGAAAATAAACCCATAAAATACGTTCAGTTTCCTAAGGGCTCATCACTTTGGCATCCAATTTACCTACAGAACTATCGAAACTTAAAATTTTCTACAAAAATCTATAAAATTAAGAGCTGGAGATAACAAAAGAACTACAGCTTACAGAAGGACGCAATTGATCTATTTTCAATACAGGTTTTTATAAGCCATGGTAGCAAATATTTCTACGGTGTGATAGTAAAATAATCCGTGGTCTTTCTTTGCACAATCCTGTCTCTGTTTGTGGGTTTAATGCATATTGGAACTGGTGGGCTGGAGCTCATAATGGCAGTTTGCTGTGCAATCTCGCAAAGAAGCTAAACCCCCTGTTTCCTCTCTGTGAAAAAAGCACTATGACCCATATCCCCTCTTGCGATGGATTATAAAGAATTTTGTAAATGCGAACGGTAATCATCTCTAAATCAGAAACATTACCACGAGTCTTAGGATAAATCCAGTGATTCTTTTTTTTTTAGAAACACTCTTCATTGAAAGCAGTTTGGAGCAAGAAAATGCAAATAGTAAGGAATACTTTTTTGCTCCTTTTTAAAAATTAGAAATAAAAAGAACGTTACAGGAAACTACTGAGGGAAACACATAAGTGTTTTTCCTTTTGGACAGATGGAAATCATCCAAAAGTACAATTAATGGTCCTTCCCTCAGGCAAAAGAACCATCTGTGGTAGAGCTTATTCATGAAGCTCATGAACTGTCCTGACCTCCTACATGGGCTAGGGGGCACTGTAGTTTAATGCTACAGTTTTTGGTCCTTTTCTGTTCCTGTAGTGAGAAGATGTAAGCATTGAGAGTTGAGTTTAAAACAGGAGGCTTAAGACACTAAAGGACTGTCTTAATAATTAATAACACCTTACATTTTCATGGCATTTTGCAGTTACAAGGTACTTTCACTTACGTCATCTTTCTTTCTAACAAATTGACATGTAAAAAAGGTGGATATTATCAATGTCCCGATGAACAGGACGCTGACGCTGAAGACAAACGAACCTGAGGCTCAGAGACTTTAAGCAGTTTTCTCAATGGTGCCGTCAGTAAAGTGTAATCGTCTTATTATTTGTATGTGGAATTTATGTAGGCATTCCCAGGAGATTTCTTTATTCAAAGAAATAAATTATAAATTACCCATTTATAGTGGCTCAGGTAAAGGTCTTCCCCAATCAAACTACGTTACTGAGTGTTCCAGAAAAAAATACCTGTCTACATGGGCACAAATATGCAAGCGGAGAGTATTTGATAATAGAACATTCCACCCTCTGCCTGGTCTATAGAGGATTATTCCTGAAAGAGCAGCAGCATGTAGCCTCTGGAAAAGTGTGGCATCCAAGAGGCAACTGAGTGTTCCATCCATGCAATGGAATTCTGTTCGGCCAAAAAAAGGAAGGCATGTGCTTTATTTAAAGGTGTATGCCCCACCCTTCTCCAGTTAAGGGTTAGCGGGAATATCAAGGCCTCGGATAGAAACAGTGCCTATTTCTGGATGGAAAACAAGTGATTTTTATTTTAATTTTATACTTTTTATTGTTTCCCCTAAAATTATTTGCATGCCTTATATTTATAGAGGAAAAAACTGCAAGTATTTTTATTTTAAGACAGAAGAGCATCCAAATAAAGGCATAGCTGATGTTGGCTGGACATGGATTATGGACATGCTGGCTGTGCCTGAGACATGCTTCTATATGTCATGTCCAGGAGAGGACCCAGCAGCTTGCAGGGACAGACCTGGTTCACACTCCTGACCTTTCTCTCTCTGTAAGCAGGTCTGAGAAGCTGGGGGATCCTGAGGGGAATCAGGTCACTGCTTGCCAGATAGTAATATACCTATCAGGATTAAAACAAAAGATGCCCTAAAACCCATCACATATTTTGAGTGAAAACATCATGGCAAGAGGAGAATTTTCTCTCTGCTTGAATATCCGGGTAGCTGCCGGCCTGGATACCTCATCGCTGAGTCTTGATCAAAAGTTTGTCAGAGTGGGGCGCCCGGGTGGTTCAGTCAGCTAAATGTCTGACTCTTGGTTTCAGCTCAGGTCATGATCTCAAGGTTCATGAGTTCGAGCCCTGCTTGGAGCTCTGTGCCGACAGTGCAGAACCTGCTTGGGATTCTTTTTCTCCCTCCCTCTCTCTGCCCCTCCCCTACTTGCACAGTCTCTGTCTCTCTCAAAATAAATAAATAAACTTAAAAAAATTTTTTACAAAGTTTATCAGAGTAGTTTCCCTCCATAAGGGTTGTCACTGCCCAACACACTACCGTAGCCCTCTGTTTACCTACGTGTCTTCCCACTGGAATAGAATCTCCATGAGGGCAGGGATTTTTGTTTGTTGTTCACTGCTGTATCCACCATCCCTACGAGGGTACTCAGCACTTGTTCCTACTCAATAAATATTTGGGAATAAATGAGTAAACATGCTGAATACAACCATATTAGATGTAAAACATCATACTTTTCTATGTGCTTACAGTCAGTTCTTTGAAGTTGATAGTGTTTGATGCAAAATGTTTACACAAATTGAACTTGTCCATGTTTAGCAGCAGCTGTTCTTAAATTCCACACAATACAGATGCCAGGTGGTACTGCAGGGCCACAGTTTGTGAGCTTGCTTGTCCTTTCGAGTTCCCATAGCTGAATGCAGCAGTAATTTGGCATTGAGTTAGCACAGCAAAGTTGCGTCTTCGGTCGCCTTCCCCTGAGCCTTAGTTTAGTCCATTTTCATTCCTTACTATATTGCAGCAATAAAATTTTATTCAGGGTTCCTAATTCCAGGCTTGCCCAAATCCAATCCATTCTCCATATTAGATCATGATTATCTTTTAATAAAAAAAAAAACATTGTCAACTACACGTAAAATTAAAAAAAAAAATGAAGTCAAGTAGGTCACATGGAGCCTAATTCAGTAGGAGTTTGTAGGCCATATTATAAGGATTTTGGCTTTTTTCTGACTTATATAGAATGCCTTTGGAATAACTTGATTTGACATTAAAATTTTTTTTAAAAATATTTATTTATTTTTGAGAGAGAGAGACAGGGTGCAAGTGGGGGAGCGGCAGAGAGAGAGAGGAAGACACAGAATCCGAAGCAGGCTCCAGGCTCTGAGCTGTCAGCACAGAGCCCGATGTGGGGCTCAAACTCAGGAACGGTGGGATTATGACCTGAGCTGAAGTCCAGTGCTTAACCGACTGAGCCACCCTGGAACCCCTGATTGACATATTTTAATGGGTTTACTATGACTGTTGCATGGAGCATGGATAAAAGGGAGCAAGGGAAGATGCACGGTGATGATTTAGGAAGACTTTGTGATAATCTAGAAGAGATGGTGGTTTGGTCATGGTAGGAGCAGTAGAGGTGGCAAAACGTGGTCAGAGTCTGTATGTGTGTCAAAATAGGCCAATAGGTTTTCCTGTGAGTTGGATAGGTAATAGAAGAGAAATTAGAAAATAATAATAATATTGGGTCACAAAAATTTGGGGACTGAGCAATTGGAAGGATGGGATTTCTACTAACTGATACGGAGAAGGCTGTGGAAGAACATGCTTTGGGTGGGGGGGATTTGGAGGTGGTCAATGTGGGGCATCCTAGTTTAAGATTCTATTGTATATTAAAGTGGAAACATTCTATAGAAGTTTGGCTGTATGGGTCTGGAGTTCATGGGAGAAGTTTGGGCTTGATATTTAAATGTGAAAGTCACCACTTTATAGATGGTAATTAAATCCATGAGACCATATGATATCTTCAAAGGAGTATTCAACTTCAGAAGAGAAGAGGGTCCACACTGAGCTCTGGGACATTGTAAAAGCAAGAGGCCAAATATATGGGTACTTGGTGACTGAATATTTGTTGAAGCATAACAATTTGTTGAATGAATATTTGTTGACATATGAATGGAAGGCTCTTGATTTTAAGCTTGAGTTTGCCTTTGATACATCGCCAACCACTGTTAAAACAGTTTGAAAAGGGGAGAGAGACGTGATTGGTCAGTAAGAGAATGAATGCCTAGTTCAATTGATCCATGCAGTGTTTTGATGAATTTTTTAGATTGTATAAACACTGCTGAAACTCATAAATCATTTTTATTCCTAGATTGTCACTTGATGCTTCCATTGAAATTAATGCCCAGGGACCTTAGTCTGGAAAGTAAATTGCCTACAAGAAAAGAAGTGCTAATACTGAGCTGAGAATAAAGAAACTATTAATACTATAATATTCCAAAATTCTGTCCATCTGAATTTCTCGGACTTTGGAGACGTCCAATAAATCCCTTCTATATGTAGTCCTGCCTATTCTGGTAGTCAGTTAATAGCAATTCTTTTACAATAATTAGTAACTAGCATTGGGAGCCCTGTTTGAATTCTTACCTTGGAACTGGCTGTGGCCCAGGCATGTTTATTTATTCAACATATAGTCATTGGGTATTCATGTCCCAAGTACTGTTCTAGGTGCTCAAGGCACACTGATGAAATTGCAGAAATCTCTGTCTACAAGAAGCTTACATTCTCTGGGATTCTGCTTATCAGCTTATCTTGTAGAATTTAGAACATCTTCTACCTTTCTCCATGCAGAGAAAAGGACCCATCCTTTATGTTATTCATGGACTACACTTCTTTCAGTACAATGGACATAAGGGAAGGGGCATGTCTACCATGGTCATGCTGCATCTAGTGTCTAAACAACAGGAGGCATGCAATAAATATTTGTTGAGTGAGTAAATATCTCAAAAGTCTTCTACTTCTAGATGATGTTCCATTCTGATCTTCCTGAGAATATAGTTATATTCTACCAGGAATGCCCTTTTGTCTTCCCCTTTGCCTAGATATTTATATTCACCATCCAAAACTGCTCAGATATTTGATTTTCTAAGAAGTATTCCCTGGGGGGCATCTGGGGGAGCATAGTCGGTTAAGCATACAACTCTTGGTTTCGGGTCAGGTCATGATCTCCTAGTTCATGGGATTGAGTCCCCACATCAGGTACTCTCAGCACAGAGCCTGCTCGGGATTCTCTCTTCCCCCTCTGTCTGCCCCTCCCTCCCCCACACGCTCTAAATAAACAAACAAACAAACACATAAACTTAAAAAAAAAAAAGAAGTCTTCCCTGGGTTTATGTCTGACTCATGTGTTCCCCTAATGAGCACTCACACATTCTTTACATAACTCCATTTAAAGTATTTATCAGATTGGCTTTCAGTGACCTTTACAATTATCAATATCCCCCAGGTACAATGTAGCCTTCTTTGATGTCACAGAAAAAGTGAAATATATGTTAATTCCTCGAATACTTTACATACTCTAGAAACATCGCAGAAATGTATGACAAGGACATGGCCTATTGCGTTAGTGACGAGAGTATACCACTAACATCAAACATTGCCCATGTTTTAGGAAGCAGCAAACTTTGCTGTGGTTGGAGACAAGGATCAGAATTACACAGAAAAGGAAGAGATGTCAAAAGTAATCTTAGAGAAATCCCAAAGCTCTGAGGAGAGGATAGCTAAGAACCAGAGGACTGATCAGGTATCGGGCAAGAGACAGATCAGGAATTTTGGGGGTAGGGGCGCCTGGGTGGCTCAGTCAGTTAAATGTCCGACTTCGGCTCAGGTCATGATCTCACGGTTGGTGGGTTTGAGCCTTGCATCAGGGTCTGTGCTGACAGCTCAGAGCCTGGAGCCTGCCTCAGATTCTGTGTCTCCCTCTCTCTCTGCCCCTCCCCCTCTCATGCTCTGTCTCTCTCTGTTTCTCAAAAATAAATAAATGTTCAAAAAAAATTTTTTTTAAAGAAATTCATGGGTAGAGCAAATCAGGAGGCCAATATGGGAAGCAAGTACCAGAGTCAAGAACAGAAGAGAGTTAAAGCAGAGAGTAGTTCAGGGGAAACTAGACAACCCCCTAGCTGCTCATATAGGTGGTTTTTATGAGTACATTTGCCCTGATTGATAGATAGTTCTGATTCCCTTATAATAGGAAGTATCACCAGCTTCCTTTCTGTAGGCTCTCAGACTATTTGCCTGACATGCCATTTCTATATCTTTTCCCCCAAAACCCCTCAAGAAGTTGTTTACTTATCTATTTTTTTTTATTAGATTGCTTTATGTCTGTGTAGATACTGTCTCCAAAAATGATGGATACCACATCACAAGTTTAGTAGCACCACACTACGTAGTTTGGTGCCTCATTAAAAGGAAGTGAGATTATTATAACTATTATCATTATCACTGGCAAAAGAAAAAAAAATTAAAAGTAGCGATCCTAAATAACAAAGCATTGAAGTGTAATGCTTAAGCGACCACCCTACTCCAAAAAGCATTCGGTAGCTTACTGAAGGAGATGAAACACATATCCAAAAATACAAGTAAAAACGAAGGTACTATAAAGTAAACAACAAATGAACAATCTAGGACATGAATGTAAGGGTTTGGTAAAAGGTAAAATTATGAGATGGCTCCAGGCAAACGTGGAAAGCTACAGAGAAGGGGTGGAACCTGAACTTGGTCTTCAATATCAGTTCAGATTGATAAAATGCAGGAAAACTTTGCAAATGACTAAAACCAGGATGGGATTGTGAGTGATATGTCTGGGAGAGCAAGAACAAATTTGAATTTAAGGAGCAAGTTTCCTAAGATATTTTCATGCAAAGTAAATTTGGAGAGGAAAACACAGAAGCCCTGTTGGATGTGATCTCACATTCCAGGTTAAAGGGTTTTAATTTTATTTGACAGATAATGCAGGAAGTGTTTGCTGAATGAATACATGAATGAGCCTCAAAATGTTTCCAAGGACAGAAATATAATAATATGCCTCCTCCAAAGACATTTGGCGACACAATAACATGAGTTAATATATCTTGTATAGCAGGTTGAAAGATCTTATACACTCCAGAGGTTTCCAATTTTTCTTAAAATAAAATTCATTTATGGTTCCTGGGCAGCAATTTGAGAATCAGCCCTCTCCCCATCCAGCCCCACAACAAATGTGTTTGCAAACAAAATGTAAGAAGAAAACAACATCATATTGAATTTCTTCTTTTGCTTTAAAAAAAAAAAAAAGATCCTTCAAGATAAATTGAGTACAGCTCTAGTAAATTTGGATGCGTTAGGCCATGGACATTCCATTTTTATATATACTGTGATAATAACTATATAGAGTGAGCAGAGAGATGTGCAACTCTGCCCCACTGTTGCAAGAATTCACCAAGTAATTGAAAGTGTTTCCAAGTGTGCATAATTCTGTGCCTCCAGTCAAATACAGTAGATGGAAATTTGTTTGGCTTCCTCTGTCAAAATGTCTAAAACACATAAAGGAAATGTGTAAATGAAAAACAAAATATTACAGTTCCAACATTCTTTTAATTATGTCTCAATTTCAATCCTGGCTTTGCTCAAACATACTAATAATCCTAAGGGCTCATCTCGATCCTTCTGGTGGATAAAATGACCGAATGTGATTTTTACCCTTGACTCAAAAGTGTCAGTTCTGGAAATCTACAGTATTTGTCACCATGAATACCATTTAACTGCAGCAGTACCCAAAGGAACTCTGCACAGCCACACGTGAATAGGGCTTGGAGGAACTTAATTAATCTTGCTGTCACTTCCATGATGGTTTTCATTAGTTTTGCTGCTATCTGATCAACTGGTCTTCTCTGTATTGGAAATGGGTAGCCATAGCTTCTTGGGAGAGCACTTGCAAAAGGTAAACAAAGACTCACCTTTGTGGTCAGGAGCTTTTATGCAGATGGACATTATTATTGCTACTCTAATATGGAGGTAATCCTCACACTTTATACTTAAGTTATAAAATCACAGGAAACATAAATACCTCTTCTGTCCTGAACAGGAAAACTGCTTTAAAATCTATACACAGATTATATAATTTAAATACAAGGTCACAATTTTGTTTATATTGTCTTCACGAACACTGATGTTTAGTGCATTATCTGGAACTGTTCTAAACATAGAATGTAATTCATAAGAAATCTAGACTTTTTCACGGACCCCTGGTAATTAGATTAGGTGAAAGTTGGATTTAATGATGGAATAAAAGAACCATTAAACCAATGGTAGTATCAGCCCTCTCTGTCATATTTTTGAAAGATTGGTTTAATACACGTGTATTTGAAATATAATTTTATTTATATGCATTATTTTTGGCATTATTGTTTTCAATGCTGACCATAGTTTAATTTAGTAAAAAAAAATTGGAATGACTTTATAAAATGTTATCACATTTTGACTACATGAAAGTCAATTCATACCTATAGTCATGGGGACCTAGAAAAGGAACTCACCAAGAGCCAACATATATGGCAGGCTCTGGTGAAGAAAACAAAAACGTAATGTGTTCCCTTTCCTCTTGTTTAGAAGCCTCCAAAAATAATCCCCAGTAATTCGTTTCCTAGTATTCACACTCTTGTATAGTCCATTCCCACTCTGAATAGAACTGTACTGTGTAACCAATAGGATTTTGCTGAAATGAACAGGTGTGACATTCAAAATTAGGTCATAAAGGCAAAGTGAGTTCTGTTTCTCTCTCTTAAATCACACACTGTAGGGGAAGTGAGCTGCCATACTTTGAGGACAGTCGAGAAACACTATGAAGAAGTACACGTGGCAAGGAACTGAGATTTCCAGCCAATATCGAGCATCAAATTGGCAAATATCTGAGTAAGTTACCTTGGAAGTAGATCCTTCAACTTAGGTCAAGTCTTCAGGTGCCTGCAACCATGATCAACATTTTATTTATTTATTTATTTATTTATTTATTTATTTATTTATGAGAGACAGAGAAGGAGAGGGCAAGTGAGGGAGAGGCAGAAGGAAAAGTAGGGACAGAATCCCAAGCAGGCTCCATGCTGTCAGCACAGAGCCCAAAGCAGGGCTCAAACTCATGACCATGAGATCATGACCTGAGCCAAAATCAACAGTTAAATGCTTAACCAACTGAGCCACCCAGGTGCACCCATGAATGCAACTCATGAAAGTCTCCAAGTCAGAACCACCCAATAGAGCAACTCCCAGATTACTCACCCATAGCAACTGCATGAGATAAGAAACAGTTATTATTGTTTTAAGGTTCTGAATTTGAGGTAACTTTTTTCTATGCATCAATAGATAACTCATGCATCATAGCCTTAGCTTATAGCTTAAAATTATGGCAATGTGATGCAGATTTCAGTTGAGATAGAGGTAGACAAAGGCCCTGAGGAGGTTATGTATTCCTTTGGGTCTTGGTTTCTTAATCCAAAAAATAATGGTGTGGGAATGAGTGAGGGTCACCAATGTAAAATCCCACACGGAGAAGTGATGGAAGTCACACAGCTGTACAGAGTGAGCTAGATATATGTTTATAGAGAGTGTTGGAGACTTTGGAGGATTGCAGAGTATCAACTAACAAGGGAGGGTCTGTTACTTCACTTCAACTGACTGTATGCCATGAGGAAATGTTGCCAGATTCTTCAATTTTTTCCAGTTCTTACTTTCTATGACTAAAACATTACACATTTGATAAAAATTTCATGCAACTTCAACCTGAAGCCATTGGTTAAAACTATGATTGAAACAGTATTTTCTTCTCTTTCTCTCTCTCTCTCTCTCTCTCTCTCTCTCTCTTGCATTTTCAAGTATCTTCAGGATTTTATTCAAAGATCTCTGCTGTTAAATTCATCTGTTTTGTCCTTCTTCCCTTTCACCGTTATCTCTACCCTTCTCTATATCACAAACTTCTACTGTCCATCTGCCAACACATATTCCTCCCTGCCTGGCATAATGCTCTCCTCTTAACTTTCTTAGACTGCTTAAATGCTACTCATCCTTGATGGTCCATTCACATGGCACTCCTCCCCCAGGAGGCTTTGCCTGATTGCCAGTCACAGTTAGTGACTACTTTTCTTATACCTCAAGAGTAACGCTGCTTTATCTCTTGAGTCCCGCTAGGTATATGTCTTCCTGTTCATAGTGTGAAATCTCATTTGGCAAAATTAATGTCTCATTAATTTTATTGTCACTGAGCATTTTTACAATGTCTGTCTGCAACATACTGTCGAGATCTCCCTGAAATGAAAGACTTGTTGTTCACTCCTAGGAGTGCTGTAGACAGATGGCTTTCAACTGCAACATCTTTATTGTATCATCTGGTGGGAACTGCACTTCTAAGGTTTCACCTCTTTGTGGCGAACCATATCCAAGGATCAATGTGGGAGTAAAAAGGCCTGGCCATCTTAGACAAACTTGGAACAACTTGGTCAACTTGGGCCACTTAAGCTCTGAAGCATCCAACTATGTCTTTGCTTCTATATCACAGCTCAACTTCTCCCTCTCGCCACTCCTGTTCCTCTTCTCCCTTCCACAATGCTGACCTAGAGCATTCTCTAATAAACATCTTTCATTCTAACCTTCACCTGAGTCCGTTTCTCAGAGAACCCATCCAGTGACACCGCCATTGAGCAGATACTCAGTAAATGCTCAGTGTTATAAATTAAGTCCTAAGTCCCCACAGACAAACAAGACTAATTTCCCAAAAAAGAGAGTACAGTGATTCCCCAAGAAGCCCTTGAAATTGTTGGATAATTGTGAACGAAAGCCCACCTTTTACCCAGTAACTCATTGATTTTGGAATTAACGTGAGGAAAAGAAAGCCCAGAATTTAAATGAATGCCCTGGTCCGTGTACTCTGTCTGAGTAATGGTGATGGCTCAGAGCTGTCAGGTCGGCCAGGAGATATTCAATCATGATGCTTTCCTCTTTCTTTTCAACAAAGGTAATCACTCAGCATTTTATCTTTTCTAGAAGGTGTCATTACTTTGAAAAGACAATAAAAGTCTCACAAGGGTTTCTATGTAGTGGAAATTTTTCTCTTCATTTTTAAGACAAAAAAAAAAAAAACTAAAGGAGAAAAAGGCCCTAATTAATTTAAACATGAAAAAATACATTAGCTTGCAGGAATTTCATAATTTTAAAGTATAAAATTCCTTGAGAAATCCTTCCAACCTGAGTAATTTATCATGTTCTTTAGAGCCTATAATGCATAAGACATATCTTTTAAAATTACATTGTTTTAGTTAAATAACCAGACAATTTCTTCCGGAGAAAAGGGAAAAAATTGCCTTGGAAAAATCTGTGATGCAGAGGTATGTGTGGAGAGTCTACCCTGAAGAAACTATCAACAGTAAGGCCTTCTTAACCTCTGACTACATGTCACCAACAACAGAACATGGACATGAACTGAGTGGTTTACCACCTATTTTCAAGTCCAATACTTAGTCTAGAAGTATTTAAGTGTTTTCATTTATTCACTAATTTGACAAATATCCATTGAACACCCATTTGTCAAGTACTATTCTTGGGACCAGGGATATAGGAGTGATCATGACAGATACTGTCCTTGGCTTCATAGAACTTCCAGTGTTCCAGAGGATGGAAAATTATAAAGGGATGTAGATCAATGGCTGCCATAATCTGTTGAGGTAGGCAGACAGGCAGAAAGGGAGGAAAAGGTGGGAAGTCAGGGAGGTTAGAGAAGGACTTTTGAGAACGAGACACATAAGTTGATGAGCGCAGGAAAATTTGGAATGAATCAGATGAAAGTAAGTCATGGTTAACAGCATGTGCAGAGGCCCAGAAGAAGAAGGAGCATGGGGACAAGAGCTGAAACATATTCAATAAGGAGAAGCAGGGGAAACTGGTATAAAATGAAATAGGGCTGGTAGCTTGGAGGCAATCATGAACTTGCAATAAAGATTTGGAAAACTACAAAGGCTTTAATCAAGAAAGTGATGAACCATATGGTTATAGATTCAGTTATAGAATAGTTAAACATTAACTATTCTATGGCAATAAGGCTCCCATATAATCATGTGACTGTGAAAAGTATATGCAGTAATTCTGTAAATCTCTGGTACAGGCAAGAATACTCCTTGTTTGGGTTTTCTATCTACGTTTCACCCAATGAAACACAGCGAGAAAGAACAAAAAAAAAAAAAAAAGAAAAGAAAAAGAAAAAGATGTCTTGCATGGCTGGGCTCATCTAGTTGGGAATCACCAATTCAACCAGTTTCTGGGTAAATCAGTTTTTTTAGCTGTCATGGGAGCCGAGCATTGAATTAAAGAATCAAAACTTAATGGCTGATTGTTTGACAATTGACCCAGATTAACCTTCAAATGATGGAGTCTGTGCCACACAAATACTGGCACTGAAATTATATATATATATATATATACACACACACACACACACACACACACACACACACATTTTATATAGTATATATTATATATACACATATATATATGTGCACACACACATATGTGATTCACGGAGAAAAATGGGGAGAATGACACTTCAAGGCATATGCCATAAGTTTTTATGTTTATATGCAAGGAAGGTGTGGTATAATTTTACATTTCTGGCTCCCAAACCCAATGTTTTTCAAGTATTTAATTCTCTCCTGCCTACAAATTTCCTAAATAACTTCTGTCATATTATAAGTGGTCCTGTTTTTTGAAGATCCTTGAGAACTGAAGAGTATTATTAGATTATCATTACCTAGAGTTGCCTCAAAGAAATAAACAGACATTTGCAGTGGCCAGAAGTGTCTTGTTTCTTCTCTAAAGTTTCAAAAAAATGAGTGTCTTTATAATCACAGTAGTATTTTCACAAAATAAGCTACTTATTGCATTTATTTCAGAAAAATATAAGCGTCCATTTCTAAAAGGTTATATATAGATAGATATCTATCTATATCTATCTATATATATATATATCCACATATATGGATATCCATATATATATATATATATATATATATATATAGCACCTATACACTGTATATATGTAATGTGAGTATGTGAGATTTTACTGTCTTACTTTCCTAGAAATATAAGTCAGGAATCAATCTTGATGGGAAATATAGGATACTTTGACATATTTCAGGGTATCTGTCAAGGCATCCTCTTCTTTGGGGAAATTATTTTTTTCATATGAAATATGCAGGACTTACTCACCCTTGGACAAGACTGATTCGATTTGAGTGGCCTCTGAATGGGATTTTCTGAGACCTATGACTTGTATGACCTAGCTTGAAAAGATGAACTGAGACAATCATGTTTGTTCTCAAAGACATAAACTAAGAAATAGAGAAGGAACTTATAAATTGGTGATGGGTCCTGGAACTAGAAGGTCATATAGACTCAGGTCATACAGATTCATGTGCAAGATGAATAAGCACAAAAAGGTAAAAGAGAAAAAGAGGCAGACACAGAGAAGAGTACATGTGTTGGATGCTGGGTGGAAAGAGAGAGAGGCACATTCTTAAAGGCAGACTTTGATTATTCAATGGTTTCTTTTCCTATACACCTTTCCAATAATGTCACCATCCCACCCCAGCCCCCTACAGGCAACATTAATAAGTCTCTGTTCCTCCAGTAGTAATGTCTTTTATTACATTTTTAATGAATTGGAAGAGATTCAGTAGAGCTGACACTAGGAGATGTCATGTTGAAGTATTGTATACTAGCCTTCAGACTACCCCTTCTCAAAAAGAGAATCTAAGATGGCTGCAGTGTGAAGAAGGGAAAGATGGCAGTCCAGGTTAAACAGAAAGAGTCAGTCATGCTGGGGGAAATTCAGAGCATTCAGGGAATGAACTGGGAGTAGTTATGGGATTAATAATAATGGTTTCTAAAAGGAAAAAATAATTGCTGTACCTCTTTAGGTCAAAGATGTATTCTCTTCCAACCTTCATTTTCCAGTCATATTTTGTGAAGATGTACATGTAAACAGTAAGACTAAAAGTTTTTGACACTTAGCCTGTATTCCTTATATTTTGTAAAACTTTTTTTTTAAGTTTGTTTGTTTATTTATTTATTTGTGTGTGTGTGTGTGTGTGTGTGTGTGTGTGTGTGTGTGTGTGTGTGAGAGAGAGAGAGAGAGAGAGAGAGAGAGAGTTCCAAGCAGACTCCACGCTGTCAGTGCAAAAGCCCAACACCAGGCTCAATCCCATAAACTGTGAGATCACGACCTGAGTCGAAACCAAGAGACAGACACATAACTAAGCCATCCAGACACCCTTATATTCCTTACATTTTCATATATTGTTTTCCCAGTAATCACAACCTCTTCTATTACCAGAGTGATGAAGAGAATTCGTTTTTGTCAACCAGATAATTTCCTACCTGTTATGGATGAGAGACATGCCTATTGAAATATCAGGACCCCAAATCATGACTTTGGCCCATGTATTGAGGTATGCTCAGCACACTTTCTAGAGATGAAGTTATGTTTTAATGAATAGTCAGAGTGTAGCATATCATTGGCCACAAGAAACATGGATTCATTGATTCTCTTTTTTTAATTTCTGGCAGTTCACAATAAATCTGCTATAAGATGCAAATCTCAGGGTAGATCTTGCAGGAGAACAGAGAAAATGTTATTAAACCACTATGGGACATCAGTTATGGGATGGAAGATAGGAGAGAATTAAGTAGTAAGGACAAGAAGAGTAAGTTAGAATAGAGGAGATTTAAAAGATGATATATCACATAGAGTAAAGGTAGAGTCAAGGGATTCAGTGAGTTAGAAGGCAGGGTAAAGCAGTGAGATCCTTGAAGTCAAAAACACAGAGCTAAAATTATATTCACTAGAAATATAATTTGTAGTTGAACTAGTGTACTTGAGAGGATTTGTGGTTATGGGTAAGGAGGTCATCCAGATGGGGTTCTATTAATATAAATCTTACCTAATCCAATACTTGGTTCAAGTTATGGGCTCAATGATCATATACACCGTAGCTATCAAATACAAGATCTTTTCAAATCTAATCTTTTCTTTTTACTCATGGAAAGAGTGTATGTACAAACACCCCCCTCCCTGCCCACACACAACCTAGGTACTTCTGTCTAAGCCTAAATTGAAACAGAATTTGGTAGAAAATATTATTAGTTGAAAGCCTTACAGAAATGACAGTTCTCGGGGCGCCTGGGTGGCACAGTCGGTTAAGCGTCCGACTTCAGCCAGGTCACGATCTCGCGGTCCGTGAGTTCGAGCCCCGCGTCGGGCTCTGTGCTGACGGCTCAGAGCCTGGAGCCTGTTTCCGATTCTGTGTCTCCCTCTCTCTCTGCCCCTCCCCCGTTCATGCTCTGTCTCTCTCTGTCCCAAAAATAAATAAACGTTGAAAAAAAAAATTAAAAAAAAAAAAAAAGAAATGACAGTTCTCAGAATACTAGAATGCTATTGGACAGCTGCCTTTAAACAAGACTGAAACTACATACGTTTCTTACGTCTGTACAATTATTCTGCAGAATCCAATGACTGATATGCCATTGTTCCCTTTCTAAGACTCTCGCCCTTTCCTAATATCATTTATCTGAAGAACAGAAGTATTAGTTAGATTATCAGTTGTCCTTATAGAACATAACATCAGAGCAAAGGGAGATGGAAAGACTTCCAGGTTTATCCAGGCCATGGGGAGAGCCTTAGCAAAACTCCTATCTTACATCCTTAATGTTTATGTCATTAAAATTTACCGTCCAACTCATTGGAAGAGTGTTGGACAGATATTGCCAAGATTGAGGCACTCATTTATTATTACTTAACCTCAAAATTCCAGTGAAACTGCTTTATTCCCAAACCTGGTTTTACAGTGTTCAATTGTAGAAATTCTATATATCTTAATTAAGGTGCTGGTTAAATGGGTATATTTGTCAAACTAATCAAACTTTAAACTTAAGAAGTGTGTTTTTGTTAAATGTAAATCATATTAAAAAAGAGAAATGGAAAAATAAATGGTAAATGCATATGCATGCAGGAAAGAGTTGGATAGAATAAACAAAGGTTTGAAAGTTGGAGTTAGCAATGAAATATGGTCAGAAAAATTTAAAAAAACCAGAATGAACCTTAAATATCTAACAGGCTTGGACCAAGACTGTTACAACACCAGGAACAATGGGCCCCTTGGGCTTGCTGGTGAGGCAGAATGCTATAGAAAGAGCATGGGTTTGGAGTAACATTGACCTAGGACTGAATCCAAGCATTGCCACTCAGCAGCTATGTGACCCCATGAAAGTCACTTAACCTTTTGAGATTCCATTTCATCATCTGCAAATGGGATAATAATCCCTACTTCGCTTTGTGGTTTTGAATAGTTGGCTTATATTGGTGTTTAATAAATAGCTGCTATCATCATTATCATCCATCATCTTGATGACTTAATATTAATTTCTGTAAATTTAAAATATAATAATATTGAAAAGAAATACACCATTTTGTGCTTTTATCCCTGACAATTTCAGACTTCTTTAGGCTTCTCTTCCCTATAGTGCGTTTTTCTGTTAAAAGCAGGGGTCAAAAAGAAGTAATACCTTTAAAAAGAGAGCCCGATGGAGGGCACCAGAGTGGCTCAGTCGGTTAAGCATCCCACTTCTGCTCAGGTCATGATCTCACAGTTTGTGAGTTCGAGCCCCTCGTGGCACTCTGTGCTGACAGTTTGGAGCCTAGACCTTGCTTTGGATTCTGTGACTCCCTCTCTCTGTGCCCCTCCCCTGCTCTCTCTCTGTCTCTCTGTCTCTCTCTTGGTCTCTCTCAAAGAAATAAACATTAAAAAGAGAGGCCAATGGAACACTGTGATGGAAGCAAAGAAGGGGACAGAGAAAGTGGAGTCTCAATCCCATGCTTTTACAAAGCCCAGAGACAAGTTAAAAGGAGATAGTAATTCCCGAGTAGGATATTGTAGTAGGTACAGAGATGAGGAGGAGTGGACTGACTTGAGAACTACTGAAAAGATCTTGTTGCCTGCGTAGACAGCTGATGATGTGTGATGTGGGGTGATGAAGGAGTGGGTATGATTAAGAATCATTTAGGGTTTTGATTTTTTCAGGTCAGTGACTGTCCATGATATAGGGACTTGGGGAACTTTGAAGAAGCCCAGTTTAGGGAGCAAAGTTAACAGATTTGGGTAAGATCTTGGTGTTACTTTGGAAACAAGGAAATGGAAATGACTTCAGGCAGTTGAAGAATAGGTCTGAAACTAAAAAGACGGATTTCGGCGTCTTCAACAACTGACTCTTTCGGTAAACAAAGTCCTGATTTATAGCCTTTGCCAATATCCATTGTGTAGATGCTCCTACCAAGACACCGATTTCATGTGTATAATACATGAATAATACAACCAGCATAGCTGCAAGGTTTATTTATTTATTTTGAGAGGGAGAGACAGAGAGCACCAGCAGAGAGCACGACTGGAGGAGGGACAGAAAGAGACCCTGGAGAAGCACGCTCCAGGGTCTGAGCTGTCAGCCCAGAGCCTAATGCAGGGCTGGAACCCTCGAACCGTGAGATCATGACCTGAGCCAAAACTGGACCCTTAACCAGCTGAGCCACCCAGGCTCCCTGAACCAGCCTAGCTTCAGAAGAGATGTGCATAGCTAGCTGGCTCTTGCCAGGGGTGCTAGCCAGCTGTATCATATACAGGGTGATTCAAGAAGCAAGAAGTAACCAAAGGCATTAAGTATCCATGGGAAGTGGAGTAAATTTCTCTGGAGGAGGGATGGTTTCCGCAACTCTTTTGCTTCTGATTCACTTGTGTTTCTTTTTTTATTTACTCTTTCATGCAGGGTTGCTTAGTGGTTGCAGGAAGACTTGGCATCTGTTCCTTAAATCATCTTGGAGCCTTCATTGTTGGCATCTGCAACACCTGCTATGTCATGAGGTCATCGGAAGGTGAGAGTAAATGAAGGATACCGTCTCCTTACTACAAACGGGGGTGGGCAAAGGAAACTGCTTTTATAGCTCTGTTATCCTCCAAGTACTTTAAATTCTCAATGAACCTATTTCTACCTGTCTGATGTTCTCTTCCTTCTGGCCATCTCCTTCAGCAAATAGGATGCTGTATGTTATCTAATTTCCAAATTTAAATCCATGATTTTATCATGACGTTTTTGGTATCTGTGCATCGTTTCCTCTTTCACATATGTTTCTGTCCCAGAAATATTGATCCTAAAATATTTGGGGTTTTCAACGACTAGGGAATAATTAATAATTTTTCACTGATAGAAGGATATGATGATTCCAGAGTACATTTCTGGATTATCTAAGCTAAAAATGATACATTCTTTTCTAAAGTTCATTTTTTTTAAATGGCACTTTTCACTAATTGTAAAATTAAGATATGCTTTTGTTAAAGAATTTGGAAAATTCAGAAAAAAGAAAAGAAGGATCCATAAATCATACAAGAATATTAATAGTATTTCCTTTCAGATAGTCAACTGGCATACAGTTTACATTCGTGATGGCATGTTTTGCTTATATATTAAATATTTGATGATATTTCTTTGCATTTTGAAATTATGGTTAGTGGCAACGTCTTCCCCATGTCATTAACATCCCGCAAAATGTACTCCTAATTGTTGAACAATATCCTCTGTTATGAGTGTATCACATGTATTTAAACACTGTTTTCATTTTGGACACTTTAATGGTTTCTAAGTTTTCCCTATTATAAATGGAATGGCAATGGACATCCTCTTCCATTATTTTTTGTGCTTGTTACTCACTGCTTCCTTGGATAAAGTCCTAGAAATGCAATTACTGGGTTAAAGGGTAAAATTGCTGCAAGGAATTTTGGTACATAGTGTTCAATTGTGCTCTCAAATGATTATACCAATTTACAACCACATCAGCACTGTATGTAGTATCTATTTTCACTCCACCATTGCCAGCATTGAATATTATCTTTAAAAAAGATATGTATCTTTAAAAAAGACACATGTGTGTGTACGTTTGTGCCTGTGTCTGTGTGTATATCCCATTTTATAAGCAATAACTAGTATTTCATTATTAGTTACATTTATTTTTCTTTTATTAAGATAGGTTAAAGTTTTTTTTTTATAGAAGAAACGTGTGCATGTGTGTGTGTGCGTGTGTGTGTGTGTGAGAATTTCTCTTCTGATCCCTCACTCATTTTTCTATTGATGTTTAGCATTTTACCTTACCCAAGGAATTTGATGCAATTTAGAGGTAACTGAAATAATAAACTTTATTTGAGCTCCTGGAAATATAATTTCTAAACGGAGCCTCAGCAGTTACCATAAAAGGGAAAATAAAGCTAAACTACGAAAATGATGTTTACAAATCATAATTACAAAAAGCAAAAAGAAACATTATCGCTTACAGCTATTGAAACCCCATGAGCAAGGTGCATTTGCTATCACCTTGGGCATATACTGAAGGTATTTTCTTCTGTGTATGGATGCAGTTGGATTTTAGACTGAAGACAAGATTCAGAAGGGTTCCCAGGTCCCTTTCCATCACTGCTGAACAGAGGTGCAACAGAATCCTTGCAAACAATTGCTGTGAGCTTCAGATATGATTTTCTAATTCCTCCTTGGCCCCCAAACATGGTACTTCCTCAGTCTTTTCCCCACATGGGATCATGTTGCCAATAATGTCTTTGGGATAAATTTGAATTCATCAGGCTTGAATTTAATTACATTATGTAAACTAGAAAATGTCCCCAGTAGGCTTTGAGGGAGTAGCTTCTGTATGCAATTGCAACGTCCTATTTTGTTTAAAATATTTGCATTTTGATAAATCCACTCTGACTCCAAACCCTTTTTTGATCTTTGTCAAGAATTCATTTTCATCGCATCGGCCTGAATTGACTTTTTTTTTCTTTAATAAATATTTGCAAAATGTTTCATAAGTCCTTTTCTTCTGGTCCCCTTTCCTCCCCAAATGCCTCTTCCTTTACCCTAGTTGAGGCAGGATAGTGAGAGGAGACAGACAAAAAAGCATCATGTTTATGAGTTATCCCAGGATGACAGAATTTCACAAATATTGATCCACTCTGAACAGAGTAATCTTACTGCATAGGGAAGAAAGACTTTCAAAGTAATCAAAAAGGGAAAGAGGGATCATTTGAAACACTACAGGGATTTCATACACGGACTCCACATATGATGTCCGTGAAACTGTTCATACGGATCCCCCACTGTAGATGTACTCATTGGCTCCAATTTTTCATCTGCCCCCATACCCAAGCCCTTTGCCATATAACAATGGAGTTTCTGCCTCTAGAGGCCATAATATATTTCAACCCCTGCCTTATATTGGGCTTGGGTTTGTGGCCAGTTTCAATTACTAGAATGAGTACGCCATATTTGAACCTAGCTCCCTCATGCCTCTGATAGCACCACGAGAAGAACCTATTCTGGTGCGCCTGCTGGTCGAAGGAGAATGAGAGACATGTGGAACAGAGACAACCCACCTTGCTTAAAACCTGCAGTGAGAAACAGAGCTGCTAAGCAATCCCAGTCTGAAGCAAACCTATCCAGCTGAGCCAAGTCTAGATTAGCTAAACCCCAGCCGATATGCAGCATGTGTCAAAGAATAAAGATAACAAGCAATTGCTGTTTTGAGTCAATGAGTCCTGGGACGGTGTGTTAAACAGCAATAACAAACTAATAAAATACCCTTAGAAGCTTTACCAACTTAAAACTTACACACTGGAAGCAAAAATTAAAGTTTAAAAACTCCTCAGATGGGCAGAGAGCCAATCAGCACCCTTCATTTAGGAATGGTGATGTCCAACGTCCTCAGATTCTTGTTTACAGCCCCTGATGTGTAGCCCCCAATAGAAGCACTTCTATTTGTTGGCTTTCAAGGAAGCATCTCACTACAAATACCCCTTCCCCTACCCCCACAACACACCTAGTCATTGCTCTTCAAAGCTGTGCCCAATGACTTCACTCCTTTCCTACACACAGAGATGCAAAGAGCCTGAGTGAAAGGCGGTGACGGTTGAGTTCAGAAATAAAGCAAGCCTTCCCATTTCCTATTCATCTCACAGGCATAATCTAAACATTGAAGCACTCTGTAGTCAATCAGGCAAGCTCTCACTGCCAGCTCTTGAAAGATGCAGGGAAACAATTCTGATTCAGGGCATGGCTCATGAGAAACAAAATCTACAATCACAGAAAAAAAAAGTATACATACACCTGCGTCAAATGAGGCTGAGAAATCACATCTCGTACCTTTGTATCATTTCTATTTCTCACCAGAGAAAAGAGGATCACATTGATTGATTTTATAATTTAATTAAAAATAAATTTAAAAAGCCAAATCTAAATCCTGCCATGGTCATGTTGTGACTCAGTTTTACCAAAATCAATAAGCCACTTGTGGCTAAGTGCTTTATAAACGGTCAGCAAACTCAAGGGAAAATATCATGATGAAAAGACTATTTTAATAAGACAAAATCACTGTCTGGCACATAGTCTGGAACATTACTATATGTGGACCAGATCCTATTAATATCCCTGCTTTTCTAAGGGCAACAAACCTAGGCTGTTTTGTTAGGCAGAACTACATCTTCCCCATGGAGAACCAGGTTGGGAAAGAAGGTATTCTTTTAGCAACCCTCAGTAAGTGCTGATCTGGTGGCTGACGTGGACAGAGGCAGACCACTTTTAGCCTGGAGCAGAAAAACGAATCAGCCAGTCATAGCTGGGACAAGCTGAGGCTGGAACTGCCTAGGAATTAGCCACCTGCACACATTACCTTCTCAGCAATGACATGGCTAAGAGCATCAGTGTCATTAAGCACTGCTGGGTGTTTAAGGACAGAAACATTCCAAATGCTCTATATTCTGTGCAACAAAACTGAGCAGATTATGCAAGTCAAATCAATTTCTATCTCAGTGATCATAAGCCTCAAAGGTTTGTATTTGCAAACACATCTAAATAGCCCACGTGGAGAAATATATTTACTTTTCTCTGCTTTTTTAAAAGTGTGTGAAAAAAAACACTAAAAAGGGTTGATTATTGCCTTTTTATACATTGTATGGCCCGAAGCATAATATATAGTTTATTATACTATGGATATAATAAAAAAGGCAATTTGGATGCCTATTGTAATTAGCGAATTTATACAAGAGCTATTTCTCTGAACATTAAAAAAAAAATTTCTGACTTTCCATTTCTACCTCAGAGAAAAGGAAAGGGGTGGGGAATTAGCATTGTTGCCTTCTGAAAGACAGCCACGTTACATATGTAGGTTGATTTAATACATCAAAGTAAAAAATCTACGACCAAAGAATCAGTAGAATGCGAAGCACATACCCATTTAGAACTGCAAGGTTTCAGGTATCTAGATGTGTTTGTATTAGTTTCTGAGCATGGCCTTAGATTTCGCAGGATTTTATATTCTGTTGAAAAGGATCTACTAACTCAATTGTTCAAAATAACGTTTTTATTCTTTTGTTTGTCCTCACTATATATTTCTTTACACTTAGTCCAAAAATTAAATTTACATTAAAAAAAAGAGAGACTCAGAAGGCTCTACATGTAATTTCCAGCCATTGTCTTAAGAGGCTGCCTTTTCACAAAGAACAGAGAAAGATGGAGTTATCTATCATGTTATGTGAAAGTGACTTTCAGCATTAGTCTAATATATTAGTGAAGAGCACACATGCACATAGACATAGACACAACCATCTACAGAGGAAGTGAACACTTCTGGAGAATCAACACTAGTAATAACAACAAACGTATAACACTTAACCATGCGCCAGGCACTGTTAGAAATACTTTGCTTCTATTAACTATTTTAATCTTCCTAACAATCCTATGAGACAAGTTTCACACGTTTCAAAGGAAACGAACTGCTTAATAGAGCGCTCACGGCCAAAGTGAATGCTAGATGTAGGCCAATACTCTCTTTGCAACTTCCACCAGGGGACTCATGTCACAGTTTATAGAGTCTTTCTGACATTTCCCTCCCTTCCTCACCTACTTTAGTTTCTATTGCACAGCCTGTGTATTCTTCTGTGTCAATCTCTTCCAAATATGGATATAATATACATTTGTGCTATTTACTGATATTATTTATTTTCTGAAAAACACGAATATGTTCTTCCTTAATTTTAATTTCTTTAATTTTAAAACATGAGACTGTTATCGATCTGAATTTGTTGAGTATTTACTTTTTCTTTCTAGTTAAGATACGTTAGGAACCAATACTAGTAAACACATAAAAGTCCTACTAAGGCACACAGGATCTTTCGATCGAATTAAGTCCACAGGTGCAGCAGTAGGGGCCCTAACAACATTCTGGTTGGAGTAACCCACAGGATCTCTAGGGAGGCTACTGCATTGTCCTCAAATAAACCCTTTTTTCTTCAACTTTCACTGGAGGGAACATTTTCTGGAAACTTCTCCATCAGGTGGTCAATAACAATACTCAGGTAGTAACAACACAACAATAGCAAAACCAAAGACTTCCTGTGAGGTCCATCTAGCATGACTGGTGGCTGTTTATTTCCAAAGCTGTCATGGAAAGTACTTTAGACATAAGAATCTGAAGCAATAGATTTTAGATCAACCATACTTGAGAAATTTTGAGGCAATGGCTTTAATGGGTTTCCCCGAGTTGGGATGGAGAAGCTAAGAGATTATAACAGAGAGGTAACCCAGAAGAGACAGGTAAGGTTGGCTATACCAAACCTTCCAAAAATGAAAGAAAAGGGTACAAGATAAATATGAAGTCTAGGAATAGGGTAAGTATCACTTTCGTTGAAAGACAGAGAAGGAAGAAGGAAAATAGTGGACTTCTGGAAGAGAGAAAATAAATAACTGAACCTTTCCAGGGAAAATATTGTCAGAAAGAATGGGAGGTAGAAATCTGAAGGTCCCTTGCCCATGTAGAACGGGCAGTCTCTCCACATCTAAAATAGAGACACTGCACAAAATAAACTCCAAAAATTCCTGAATTATTTCAACTCCCTTTAGACTTTATCTGGAAGCAAATCATATACAGGAAATATTAAATATATTGAAGGTTCTTCCAAGGAGTGTCCAATTCTTGAGTGCCCATACAATATGTAATATTTTGATAAAACAAATACGTTTTGTGTTTTTTTTAAACGCTTTGAATAACACTTCATTTACAAGTCATTTGGGGTAAGTGTTCCATGAGTCTTGTCTCTAATAATACCTCATATAAGTTCAGGCCAGAGAATGACTAAAGATTCTTTGCTGTTCTTGACGACATAAGCCAGACACCTTGAGCAAACCCTTAAGTCTTATTATTATTATGACTCCTAAACTCATAATATCAAAGGTTATAAATATCTACACAGCATGGCTTTTAGAGGCTCATCCCTTTGCAGGCAGAGAAAGGATTTTACAAGCAGACCTCTAGCCTGCAGGTCAAGATGAATCAAATAACTGATGTCCCAGCAATGGCATTTGACCCAGAAAAAAAAAGCTAGAGCTATAAAGTGAAAGCTGAAAGGACTAAATGGGGATGGAACAACTTTCCATCAACTTTCATCACTCCTCAAACTGATGAAAATTGCCTCTATCAATAAAATAGGCACTTCACTTTCACGGCTTTTTCTGTCTCCATCCAGGGGGAAGATTCACCTGTATCATTTACCCCACACTTTTTCCTCCTTCTCTTTGATGATGAGGGACATTTCATGGCATGGAGCAAAAACTGAAGGTCTTTCATCATCTACTGCACTGTTAGCATAATTCATTCAGAGAAGACTCTGCCCTGCTTCTCATGGAGATAAATAGCTACTACTGTAAGGGCTGTGCATACGTGCCTGTCAGTTTTCAGTATCCTGGGCAATGTTTACCTACCACGCGGAGGGCACAATGTGGGCACCTGTCTTGATGAGGCATCAACATAAAATCTCCAAGCTTGGAAAGGAGAGAAATGATCTGTCACCTAGAGGGAACTTAGGGATCAGATAATTTAAATATGTCTTTTTTAAATAAGGAAAGAGAGGGGAAAATGGGAGCTGGGCATTGAGGAGGGCACTGGTTGGGATGAGTGAGCACTGGGTGTTGTATGTAAGTGATGAATCACGGGAATCTACCCCCAAAACCAAGAGCACACTGTATGCACTATATGTTAGCTAAGCTAACAATAAATTATATTAAAAATAAATAAATCAGGGCGCCTGGGTGGCTCAGTCCGTAAAGAGTCAGACTTCAGCTCAGGGACTAAATGGGGACTCACTAAATGGGGACTTATGATCTCGTGGTTCATCAGTTCTAGCCCTGCATTGGGCTCTGTGCTGACAGCTTAGAGCCTGAAGCCTGCTTCAGATTCTGTCTCCCTCTCTCTGCCCCTCCCCGACTCGTGCTCTGTCTCTCTCTGTCAAAAATAAATAAAAACATTAAAAAAATTAAAAAAAAATAAAATAAAGTAAATAAAAAAATAAATAAATCAGGAAACTGAGGCTTGGAAAGATTGAGGTTTGTTCAAGGCCACTAGGTGACTCAAGACAAATGAGCCTCTAATTCAGGACCTTTTCGTCTAGACTCTGACAATTTTCATTTTCATACATATGGGTCGATCATCAAATTCATTTTGTATTTCCTTTTCCAGCCTCTATTTACGTCTCTCCAGATTTACTAACTGTGGGACTATGAGCAGGATACTTAACGTCTCTGAAATTATTTCCTTATGAGTTAAAACATGTACCATAAAATACAGGATTAATATAACTCTATTCTTCTTAGGATTGTTTGGAGAATTGAATTAGACAACACTGTTAGAAAACATGGTCTATTACTTACATAGTGACTATTTGATAAAAGTTAGTATCCTACCATCACTCTTTGGATGTGGGTGATAAAATGCAGGTTATGGTATATTTGAACAGAGGATGAGAGGGAAGGTAGAACAGGAATTTGATTTAACCTGTTCACTTCATATCCTGGGATAATACATTGTCCTACCTGAAAATACATTATGCAGTTATAATTGCATTCAGACTTACAGAAACACGACTTAGTTAAAATATCTATGCCTCAACTGCATGTCCGACTCAGCCCTGATCCTCACGCTGCTGTTTTGCTTGATTTACATGCTTAGTAACTGATCATTATTCTTTCTGATCTTCGGCCCAATATTTCAAGACCAGCATAGGAGGGGAATGCCATATTCCATTCGTAAGTTACATTTAGGGACACTCGTGTATTGTGACACTCTGGTTGTAACAAGAGGGTTTCTGAAACAACCTGACAAATGAAGGACCTGGATAGGTAGCGAACAAACCATTAACACAAAGTTGAATGGGTAAGTTTCATTTAATCAAGGCTTCTATTAAATGATATTCAAAATTGAGCTCTTCTGGAGAGTGTCAAACATTCCATGGGAACAGTGGAGAGAGAAGAACCTGAAAAGAGACCTTCCCCCAAAAGTATCCAAGTAGGAGAAAGCAAAGAGCACCTTTTCCAAAGAAGACATTTAGATATTGCTACACACCAGCATTTGGCAAAATGCTTCTCAGAGAGTGCTGTGCGTAGACTATCCATCTTGAGCATACATTGAAAAACTCATCCTCAAATATCTCAGATGCTCTAACAGCACAATTTGATGTATAAGTCCTGAGCTTTGGGAAAATCCAGCTGTATCATTTTACTCTGAACCAGCAGCTCCTCCCACCTTGCTCCCACAGCATCAGGCTTCTCATCTGGCTTTTCTGAATCCAAAAGGGGCACCATTACAGAAACACAAAGGCACCCGCTAAAATATGCTACTCAGTAAAACAAGTGAAATAAAATAAATAAAATAAAATAAAATAAAATAAAATAAAATAAAATAGCAGCACTGGAAAAAGCTAGCTGATCTCCTCCCTTACTATTTATTTAAATAAGACAATATTCAGAAGCTTACAATATGGCTGCAGAAAGTTAAGCTTTTCCTAAAATTTCTTGATCGACACCCACTTCCTATGACCAGACTAAAAATATAGCATGTAAGCAAGCCTTCCAGAAAGAAAGTTGTGGCGTTGATTTTTTTTTCCCCCTCCATTCCTCTTTTTCTATCAGACTTCATAGACCACAGTACGGTGTTATCAGCATGGCCAGACTAATTCAGCAGGCAGTCAGGTTCTCCCATACACACGCTTATCAGTCTCCGTAAGAACTTTGTCATTTAGTGAACTATGGGTATTAGAACTGAGTTACTGGGAGTAAATTCTGCCAAAAATAGAACTTTAAAAATCAACCTATAGAGAAGAAGAATGTTATTATGGCTTCAAAATCCATACATTTAAAAGGAAATTATAATCAACCATACGATGGATATTCTTAAAAATGTGATTGTGCTTTCCTAGCCAACTCTCGGCATGGGCTACTTACTTACTTACCTAAAGATCTACCTATTGGTGTCACATTTCTTAACACCAGCATAATCATATTAACCATTTTGTTGTCACCTGGAGTTTCTAAGGTGATGCCACCTCTATTCTGTATCGCTTAAATAAGGGACCAGGGTGGTGGAGAGTGAGTTCCTACTTCACGCATGAAATTTAACAGGGCCCCAAACATCTCAGGAATCAAGATACAAGGTATTTTTTTTTAAATCAAAGTTAATGCAAAAAAAAAAGCCATAATGAAGAAAATACAAAAATTTTAAATACAGACATAAACAGGCTTCCTCATTTTGCCACTTGCCTTAGGCCCCAATATGGCTCCACATGGCACTGTCACTGATTGTAATCGTTATTTAAAACTTTCACATTTTGTTCATCATGGGTTCTTTTGCATTTTAATTTTGAAAGATATTACACTACAATCTTATATATCTCGATTACTGCGTTTTTGGCAATCCCTTAAATTCTCTGACCGAGGCAAATGCCTCACTCACCTCACCCTTGTCTGCCCTGAAGGAGCTGCACAGGCAGGCTGGATGCTACAAGAGTTAGCTGTGTGTGGTACCACCACTGACCCGAGAGAGTCGAGTTGTGGAAAATGAGGGTCAGAGCAATTTAATAACTTGTCCAAATCACCGAACTATTTAAGAGGGCAGCTAGCATGTGACGCCTGGTCTGGGTCCCGCCTGAGCCCTACATTTAACCACTCTGCTACACTGTTTCTCCCTTTTCTTAGGGTTATCACAACATAACAACAAATTCAATTCAACAAACACCTAGTAAGCACCTACCCATACATTATGGCACTTTGCCAACCATTTAAACACAAATAGGACACATGTCTTGCTTCAGTGTAGTCAGGGCCTGATGAAGCACACACAAATCTACTTGACTATTATGTGTGACAATTGCCTCTTCCCCCTGCCTAGCCTCCACTCACATAAAAGGAACCTAAAAGTACTACTTCATTTGCATAGGGGCTTAACCAAGATGTGGGGAAGGGATGGAGCAAAGCACAGAGCTTGGAGCATATCATCTGTCTCAAGTGTCGGTACTTTAGGATATTTTTTTTACATGCGACTTTATTTCATC
Organism: Lynx canadensis; assembly: GCF_007474595.2. Lineage (NCBI taxonomy): Eukaryota > Metazoa > Chordata > Mammalia > Carnivora > Felidae > Lynx > Lynx canadensis. The sequence continues at coordinate 20,362,475 of NC_044311.2, read as the reverse complement.
TTCATAAAATCTTCGTGGATATTCATGTCTCTGTTATTCTAACAAAGAATTTGGCCAAGATTCATAATCTACTCAACATTGCAAACATACATGACAGAAAGGGGATTTAAACTCCACTCTTTCTGGCTTTCCTTTTCTATAATTCTTGACGGAGAACTTTCTATAAGCTGTCCCAAGTGCTACGTGTGGCCCCACTGACTATGCTAGGAAGGACAGGGCACTGTGTCCCAAGCACGGTGTGCCACTTAATGACCTGACCAGAAATGTTTTTGACAATCTTAGTTCAAGAAAGCCAAGAACAGCTTGAGAGAACAGTACTTCTCTAGGGAAGTCAGGCTTTTGTGTGTGTGTGTGTGTGTGTGTGTGTGTGTGTGTTTAATCTTCATTGTTTGCTTTGGCATATTTCAGATTTTAAACATATACGATTCACAGCAAATGGGATATAGCGCCTCCAGCAAGAATTATTCAAAAGGCTTTAATCAGAAATTTTGCTCTCATTCCCACTGCCCTGAAACCACATAGCCCATCTTCACCAGTGCATTATCTCTGAATCAATCTATGCAGGGCCATCAGTGAGAAAAACAACTTTGCAATACCTCCCATTGTGCAAAAACTATGATCTGAAACAGTATAGCAACAGTACTGACAGAATAATAAGGCCATTTATACTTTTCTATTTGGCAACTCATAAAACCAAGTTGCATCTAAGTAATTTTTTCAGCATTAAGCTTTGCCCTGTCTGTGGACATATGCTAATGAATGAAATGAAATTATTATTATTTTTTGTATAAATGAACCTTATCTTTTAAACCAGAAACAAATTCCCAAGCTAAATCTCCAAATATATTTTCCTAAGCCCCTATGAAGTGGTTCATTATGTTATTTTAGGAATTGTGCTACCCAAAAGAAAAGAAGAATAAACGAAAGAGAAAATTTTACATTTATTTAAACCTAATAATAAAACATAGTGGACTGAACACGTGTTTACCTTCATTCTTGCCTGAAACCATACAACTTCAATGACAGCAAAGAATAAGAAAAGTATTAATCCATAAAGGCAAAGAAATAAGACGGGGAATGACGATATGCAAGTGATGACAGCTCATTTTGGAAGATAGGGAATGGAGGGGAAAAGTACACGACGTAGCAAAGTAGGAGAAAGTGAAACTAAGTGTCCAGAGAAGATAGTGATGAGAGAACAGCTTGTTGAACTTTCAGAATCCTCCAAAGGCTCAGGAACCGGAGGAGTGAGGTACCTCCAGAGATGTGGGTGCAAGCAGACGGGCACTCCTCTTCGACCTTTGGCAGAAGAAAGAGGAGACTTCAAAGACTCACTAAATGGGGACAGGAGGCACAGAGAAGGGAGGTGGTGAGAAGCTAAAATATAAACAGAAGTATTCAGTGCAAATGAAAACTAATTGGGAGTAGGTATTACTTCCCCCCCTCCCCCTCAGCCCCTGCTCATTATCCAGACACTAATATCCACCACAACACCGACCACACATATTCTGTCCTGCAGGACGTCAGAAGCTCCTTCATGGGAGAAAGAGAAAGATCCCAGAAAAATGACATTCAGATGCTGACATTTTGGAAGCTGCCAAGAAAAAGCCAGCCCATCACCCTAGGGAAGGTTACCAGCCCACAGACTCTGCCATCAACTTTTTAACACCTTATTTTTAAATATGAATGAACAGAAAAGATCACCACATATTTGGAGAAAGCCTCCATCCATCGTGAAAAGCAGAGACCAAGATAACTAAAGATAAAATTCAAAGAAAGAGAGACAATGCCAAGGGCAGAAGAGGTATCTCTTTTTTAAAAGAACAATAGTTAATAACCTCAGAGAAGTAGGAGTTAGTATCATACCCATAAAAAAAAAAAAAAAAAGGAGGAGTCCATGAAAAGGAGCAATCAGATAAGAAGAGCTCTAGGAAATTAAAATCATGATAGGAATAATCAAATATTCAACAGAAGCATTAGAAGGTAAAGTTAAGGATATCTTCCAAAGAGTAGAAATAAAAAGACAATTAGCTGGAAAGTGAGAGAGAAATGATAACAAAATTAGAGAACTGATCTACATAAGGTTATATCTGCCTAATGGGAGATCCACAAATAAAACTAAGGACAGCAAATTAGCAAAAAAACAAAAAAACAAAACAAAACAAAAGACAAAAAACAAAAAATAAAAACACCTACATAGAAGGACATGTGTCCAGATACATAGGGGCCAAGTAAAATAAATGAAAAAGAAGAAACAAGATCCTCACTAAAGCCTATCACATAAGCACGAGGCTAGAATAAAATTATTTTTTGAGACACAAAGTTTTCCAATGAATAACCCTTCCCTACTTTTTCTCTCCACTGCAGGAGGCATTTCATTCTAAGGAGTCAGTGATCACACTAGAGAAAACACAGAATCAAGGAAACAGGAATCAGTGATGCATCACACGCTAAAAGTTTGGGGCTTTCCAAGGTGATGGCCAATGGGATATTTTGACTAAACAGCCACATAGAGGGGGTCCAGGGTGCTACTGATTTAAATTAGGACAGGAAGTCCCCAGGGTATCAAGAAAGAGAAATTTAAAAAGAATGGATCAAATAGAGTATCTGACAGACTATCCCATGTGTTATTGAAAGGCATGGGGAAAAGTATCCCTAATGCCCCGAGCAAGTGCAAAATTAGAACAATGTTTAGCTCCTAGAAAGACAAAAAGAAATTGTACAATAAAGTAAAAGTAATTATAGTCCATTACTTGGCTTCACCATGAACAGTACGTACACAGGCATAATAAAGGAAACACAAATGCTGATTTAATTAAATCCATAATACAATTCTCTTTGGAGTATGGGGGAAGGGTGTGTGTGCCACACACATTCCAATTTAGGAATTCAAGACATACTAAAATAACAAATCAACCAAAAGCAATAAACTCCCGGTATCAGTATAAATAAAAAGTAAAATCCAGAAGAATGATGTAGGAGAACTGAAAGTGGTAGATTCTGGTGACCAGGACGTGGGATTGGGGAGAAAAAGGGCAGAATGTTGGTCTTGTTGTTCCTCAAAATCTTCAAGCACTGCCTGACTTTCAAACCAGGGGCATGTGCTCATTTGTTAAATATATAAATTAAAAAAAAATGCCTCTTAACTGCAATGCTACAAATAAAGCTCCCTGAAGAATAAAGGTAGACATCACTGATTTATATGGTGAGAAAGCAGACTTATTTGCCTATCTTTCGAAAATTCTGGATTTGCATGCTTATGTTAAAAGAAAGGAATAAGGCAAAACAAAATTAAATTAATTGCTAAACAAAAGACCCCAAATGCTTAAAATATTTAGCAGGATTATTGTATTTTTATTGCATTTATCACACATACTGTAACAAAGTTTTGGACATAATTAATGAATATTTTATAACCTTCATGTAGATGACTTCTTGGCGTCTCTTAATTTGTCAATGTTGTCAGATTGTGGCAAGAGGATAGGTTAAAGGGACTCAAAGTTCTTCAATAGGAGATTGATTAAATACAGTCAGATCTTAAAATGAAACATTTTGAAAGTTGTTACCAGGCTGTGATAGATCTATATGAAAAGATCTCCAGTAAGTATTAAGGAAATGATCAAGATGTAGAAAACAGCATGTATTCTGGTTCCTTTTGTGTGCACATAGACACACACAAACACACACACTTGAGTATTTATGCCTGTGGATACACAGACTGATTTAAGGAGGCCTCTGATTACACTGCTAACAGCACTGGCCTCTCAGGAAGAAATCGCAGGGGAAGATTCATATTTCATTCAGAAATCTTTAATACTCTGATTTTTTAAACCTTATTCATATATGGTTCATTTCAATAAGAAAATGGTTAAGAAAGATAAATAAAATATCAATTCTCACCATGCTACTGTTAAAATAAATAATTTTGAAGAAAAACGGAAAGATCGATCAAGTTGCAAAGAGGAAAAGGAATTATGATCATACATGTGTAAAACTAATACAGAGAGTTATCTTTTGGTTATGACATTTGGAGTGATTGCTCTTTCTTTCTTGTAATTTTTTTGAAGTTTACAAATTTTCTACAGTTTTCTTCATTACTTGAAAAGTGAAAAACTATTAAAAAGAAAAAGAAGAAAGAGGAGAACATGCTATTCCTTTATCAATTCTCTAGAGCAGAGAAGATGTGCAGCCAGAACGTAGCTTTTCTGGGAGGGAAGCGTGAGCATCTGGGTATTACATTTGCAGACGGACTTCATACAAAGCATATGGTAGATTTTCTCAAGGAAAATTGTTGCTGTAGAGGCACGAGTTGCTATTTAAACCTTGGCAGACTAGGTCTTTTTTATGCTTGACTTTTCTCTCTCCAATATGTGAATTAGGCATCTGTTCAGATTTTCTTAAGGAGTTCCCCATTATCAAAATTAATTTTTTTTTTTCCTCTGTAGAGACTGTAAATCACGGAATGTAAAACTGGGATAGCCTGGATGGGTGAGGGTGTAGGGATAATTTTTTAACTTGTCCTTTAGGCTTATTTATTTTTTCCTTTCTGTTTCCTAAGTTGCCAGATATGTTAAAACAAGGGCTAAGGAAAACAAAACAAAACGGAACACCATAAAGCTAATATGAAGATATTCACAGAACCAGTGGCACGTGAGCCAAGAACGCACAGCACTGTCTCAGAATAACAAGGAACTTCATTCTCAATTTACCAGAGGTTACGGTTCTAAAAATCACAAGTACTTTTCACGGAAAGTAAATGCCTTTATAAAGGTCAACACATCATTTATCAGCTTTATTGCATGTTTTCTGTCTTTTTCTTAAGCATGTCAAAGGAACACAATAGAAGGTGTGCGCCTTTTTTTTATTATTGTCTTTTCTTCAACAAGGTTAGGTGCAGCAAGTGCTTTGCTTTCAGCTCAGCAAGTTGTGTTGATCTCATGTAGGTCCATTTTCAACAATAAGGAAACATTTCTTCAGTGGCTCAAGCTAAAAACCAGACGTGAAGTGTGCAGTGGTATATGAGAGACAGGAGAGTGACAAACATCTATCCATGAGAAACTGACAAATGTGGGAGCTATTGCAGAAATGTCTTCGATACGGATAATTGGCCTCTTACATGTAAGGTTTTCAGTTGAAAGCTTTAAGAGAAACTCCCTTCCCCAAAGAAGAAATCTGGCTCCTTCAACTTCCTATCCTGCTTTGGGGACAAAAATTTGGAACTCAGCCAGGGCTTACAGTCCCCGACCCCCCCCCCCCCCCCCCCCCCCCGCCCACCCACCCCAAGGGATATTTTACAAAACATTAGCAACTCTAATGGTTTTCATTATTTAATGATTTCTAACATTACGCATCGGAATGGAAACTAAAGCAAAGTTGAGAAAGCTTATGTATTAATGCATTTTTAAATTTAAACAACTTTAATCATTTTCCTATTCTCTTTGGCCTTTTCTGCAAAAGATGTTTGATAAATCAAAAGTTTTAAGCAATTAGCTTCCCTGGGGCCTTATATTTTCATATAAGGAATGTAAAATGATGTCTCTCTTGACTTTAACATTCAATGACTAAGATGTGATGCTTTTCTGTCTGTAGAGCACTTTGCACCCTCCACTAAAAGATAGGGAGATTTAAGAAGTCAAGGCAACCACGCCCTGCCTCTAGGTAAAGAAATGTTCGCCAAGAGAAGCAGTTGACATATTTCAGCCCTCCAGTCAAATTTGGCCAGCCACTGTTTTTGTAGATAACACTTTATGGGAACACAGCCACACCTATTGGTTTGCTTAGTACCTGTGGCTGCTCCCCAGCCACAGTCAGCACAGTGAGTACTTGCCCAAACACCATCCGGCAGGCAAAGCCTCAAATATTCACTAACTGGCCCTTCATGGAAAAAGTCTGCTGATACCTGGTCTGGAAAATCGCTGAGTTGCTGAGGACATTCTGTGAGGTGGGGGACTTGAGAGAGGTGCCCGTGTCCACGTGAGAAATACAGGAGGACACACACAGCCGAAGGGCAGGCTCCACACCTACCTCAGCCACTACTCAAGACTGGACCCCCCTCTCCCTCCAGTTGTGCAAAACCCGATATTCAAATCCCTTAGATTAAATGACACGCTTTCATCAGGAACATGCAGCTCTTCGGCACCAAATGCATTAAAAAATGCTCTAAATTTTCCTTGTTTTGTACATTTTAATTAATCTCTGACTTTTGGGTTAGACGCTGACCTTTTTGAGAATATGACTGAGCTATGGACCCTCCCCAGGGAAATGTGTTTGCCTAACTCAAACAACATTTTACATTCAATTTTCTTTTCTGGGGCGGAGGGGGGTGCGGTTCACATTAGGCTAAGATTTTACAACAGATAGCAACCATAGTTTCTAAATGAGATAATTTGTACAATATTCTCACCATAAAGGTCAAGATTTCTATATAGGATTGAATACCAATGTGACATAGCAGAAAGAATACCAGATGAGGAGCCAAAAGAACAAGTTTATGCACTGTCTTCTCTACTAACTAGACACATGACAGGTCACTGAAGCTCTCCGTGCTTTTGGATCCTCATTTAGTAAATAGTGAAATTAATAAATGCCCTGTCTACTCCACAGGCTGTGATAAGAATGAAATGAGGTAATGTGTAAGAGATTTTACAAACCACACAGCTCTTCCCATTTGAGTGGTGAGGGATTTTGACAACCCATTTCATAGGGGTTAACAAAGAACCTTAAACACTTTGGATTCAAAGTGTGATCCTCAGGCCAGCAGCAAAGATACCACTTGGAAGCTCGTTAGAAGTGCAGGTGCCCAGGCCTCCCTATGGACTTCTCTGAATAAATCAGAATCTACACTTACACAAGATTTCCGGGTGATTTGTGTGCCTCTTAAAGCCTGTGGAACATTGCCATGGAAAAATCTCTCTACAGCGTATCAATCACTGCATAAGGCTGATCTCCTTCAGATAAAGAAACTGAGGGCTACAGAAATCACAACACATGCTGAGGTTTTGCCTGAGTCAAGTTGCAAAGTGATGGGAGCATAACGGATATTCAATTTGAGAAATGTTTTCAAAATAATTTTGTGTCCACAGTGCTCACCGCCTAGCAAAAGATAGACACATCATTAAAGAAACACAGCAGGCTGTGGGAAGCTTAAAAACAGCTTGACCAGGTTGCTGAAATCCAAAAAGAGTTTCCATCTATCATTATAAGGTCATGGAACCACTGGCAGAACAAGTCACTGATTTCTAGATCTTTTAATCTTCAAATTCTGTCACATGGGAAGTAGCATGTCTACTCCCCTGTAATATCTCATTGGGATGGAGTAAAATCAGTCATGAAAATTCTATAGGCTTTTTTGGTCACTGTCCCAAGCACTGAGCAGTTAGTCTTAGAAAATAACAAGCCCGATGACATGACATGGAAGAAGACGTGGAGAGAGGAACAAAGAATAACTGGGGATATTTTCAAAAGCACACACACACAAAACAACAGAAAATGCTGATTATATAACCAAGAAAGACAATGCAAAGAGTACATATGGGGAAGACTGTTTCTTCGGCTGACAGAGGAAGCCCCCCATCTCCCCTTTCCCATTCTCTACCTTGAGGTGCAACTGGCCAGATTAGGGAAGCAGGAGTGTGGGGATGAGAGGTAAGTGAGACAAAATGGGCAATTTTAAACCAGAGCTAAAACTGGGAGGAGAAATGAGTGCAGTTTAGACTACTGGGAAGTTCTGCTCTAATAAAGCCAGTGGATACCCCTGAGGCATCTCTTTTCTGGAGATCTAGAGGGGCCAGACTGCCACTCAGAGGATAGAAAACAGAGTGGATGGAGATTGAGAGGTTGCAGGTGAGGCTTAAAGGAGGGAATGACCTCTAGGTTGTCCCGCTCAGACCACCACACCGAGGGAGCAAAGGGATTCCGAGCGGAAGCCATACCCAGGGGTACAGTTGTATACTTAGAAACCAGGCTAACGCATTTCCTTATTTTTTTTTTTTTTATCTCTCAGGACTCTGAGCATGGTAGAATAGAATGGAAGGGAGAATAACCCATGTTTAATGATCACATTTAAAAAAAGTGATCACCTGTGAAGCTGTTACTGCTGCTCACTCCGGAATGTCAAAGAAAAGGGCAAAGAGTTCGGCATCCCAGAAGCCTGTATTTGAACCCAGTTCCGCCACTTGCCATTACTGTGTGATCTTACCTACCCCGGTTTGTCTGAGCTTCCTCTGAAGACTAGGAATTATTGTCTCGTATCACATAATGTCACGATAACTAAGTGAAATAATGACTATGAAACGAACAAATTGTGAGTGCCCCCAACACACGCATTCCTTCCTTTTCAGGTTTTTATTAAGGCTCGGTTTGTTAGTCCATACTCTCTGAGTCTGTATCCATCGTGTGTTGAGTATTGTATCCAACAGTTTGTTTACGATTCTAACTTAAAACAAAAAGTGCAAAAAACAAAGAATCTGATGCTTCAGTTTAAGCGTCCCAGCCCTGGTTGTCCTCAGCTCACCCTTCAGGTTTAGTGATCTAACGACAGTATTAGCCTGCTCTAAGATCACCCAGTGTGAATGGAAAAGCCATCACAGTCTTTCATGTAATTATGTACACAGTTGCTCTAGGCCTCAGGGGCCCCATTGGCCCTCTAATAACAGAGAAGTCTGGAAAGTCTGCGCCTCCCCAAATTACAGCAGTGACAGGCTATGGACTCACCCTGGTAACAGATGGTTTTATTAGTGGCCACGGCCAGATACTTGGCTGAGGGTGGAGCACATGGCCATTAGCGTCTGTTCCACTTTGGTGGAGTAGTAGCTGTGTGCACAAGGAAAGCTAGGGCTGAAAATAATTGACAGTGAGCGAGATAATGCCCTCTTGATGCCACCCAGGGAAAAAATAAGCTGCGAGAAATTAAGAAAAAAACAATTTCCCTGAGCTCCTTAAACAGGAAATATAAGCTGCAATAATTGCGTTATTTCCATGGAAGAGGAGTATCAGGACATCTCCTGGTTGGGGGGGGGGGGAATAAAGCTGGGAACAAGATGTCTACAGGTGCCTGACATTCAGTGAATGTGTGCGGAGAAATTCTGACTCCGGCTACTCGGCAAATTTAAAACAACAGCCCCAAAACCTTTGCCCCTCTACCACTGCCTCAAATTATATGCACTCAAATAAAGTGAAGGGATGACTATCAAACAGTACGCAAGAGAAAGACATTCTCCATCTTCTACGGCAAGCAGAAAATATTCTTTTTTAAAAGGAATATAAATATTAATATTTAAGACCTGGACTACAAAAGGTAGATAGCTATGAAGATAAGCATAAGTATTTAAGACATACATTTGAAAGATCTCGCGGTCTATCCCCATTCAGCCACATGTAAATAGATTTAGAGCAGTCACAGCAGTAGCAGAGCCCAGGTGGTACTCAGTTTCCTTTCCCACTTGGCATCTGGATGTAAATACTGTGATTAGGTGTGTGTGTGTGTGTGTGTGTGTGTGTGTGTGTGCGCGCGCACGCACGCGTGTGTTTTAATCAAGTTCTGGTAGATTTCCCTAGTCTTTGGGAGATTTTATACAGGGTCAGAATGTATTAGAGAACTTTACTGCAATGAAATCTCTCTATCCATCTTAGTTTTCTATTGCTGTGTGACAAATTACTACAAAGTAAGCAGCTTAAAACGACACAAATTCATTATCTCACAGTTACATGGGTAGGACTCCAAGCATAGCTTAGCTGGTGCCTCTGGCTCAAGGCCTCACTGGGCTGAAATCAAGACATTGGCTAGACCAGCTATCTACTCTGAGGCTCAGGACTCTCTTCCCAGCCCGCAGGTGGTTGGCAGAATTCATTTCCTGAGATCTATAAAACTGAGGTCTGCATTTTCTTGCTAGCTTTAGGTGAGGGTCCACTCTCAGCTCCAAAAGTCCATCCTCCTGTCCTTAGCCATGGCGCTCTCCTCTTAAAACCTGGTAGCACACTCCTTCAAGACTCATAGGGGAACATCTCCTTCAGCGACTTGTCTTTTTGAATGGCCTATCCAATTAGGTCTGACCCACCCAGTATAATCTCCTATATGATTAACTCAAAATCAACTAATTGGAGACTTTAATTACATGTGTAGAATTCCTCACCCACATCAACTAATCATGGGTGTGACATTTCATCACCTTCACAGGTTCTGCTACCACTGAAGGGGAGGAGATCACACATGGTATGCACACGAGGAGGTGGGGATCTTGGGAGCTATTTTGAATTCTGGGATACACTGTTTTTTTAATTGAGGTAATATTTACATAACACAAAATCAACCATTTTAGAGGGTACGGTTCAGTGGAATTTAGTACACTCACAATGTTGTGTAATGATTACCCATATCTAGTTCCAAAATATCATCACCATGCCAAAGGGAAACCTCATACCCACTGAGCAGTTTCTCCCCATTACCCACTCTGTTTGGCCTCTGTAAACCCTACTCTTTTGAGTCTCCAGGGATTTAGTTATTCTGGATATTTTACACGAGTGGAATCATGCAGTATGTGACCCTTTGTGCCTGGTTTCTCACAGTTGATGGACATTTGGGTTCTTTCCCCCTTTTGGCGGTTGGGAATAGTGCTACAGTGAACATTCCTATACAAGTTTTTTAAACATCTATTATCCGTTGAGTATATAACTTGGAGTGGCATTTCTGGATCATACAGTGATTAGCAAATTATTTTCCACAGTGGCTGTATCAACGTACATTTCTCCAAGCAATATGTGAGTGTTCCAATGTCTGTACACACTCAGCGACGCTCCTTATTTCAGGTGGTGGTGGTGGTGTTTTAATTACAGCCACTCCAGTGGGTGCAAAGTGAAATCTCATTGTGGTTGTGATTTGCCTTTCCCTAATGACTAACAACGTTGACATATTTTCATGTGCTTTCGGCCATTTTTATAACCTTTTTAGAGAAGTGTGTGGAGAACAAGTCCATTGGCCATTTTTCAGTTGGGTTGTTTACCTTTTAGTTATTGACTTGTAAGAGTTCCTTATATGCAGGTTACTAGATCCTTATCAGATACATGGTTTGCAGATATTTTCTCCCATTCAGTAGGTAGTCTTTCGACCTTCTTGGCAGTATCTTTTGATGAATATATATATTTTTTAATTTTGAAAGATAATTTTATAAAATACATCTTTTTTCTTTTATTCCTGGTTCTTTTGGAATCTTATCTAAGAATTCATTGTCAAATTCCATGAAGATTTACACCTATGTTTTCTACTAAGACTTTAGTACTTACATTTAGGTCTTTGACTCCTTTTTTTTATTAAAAAATTGTTTTTAATGTTTATTTTTGAGAGAGAGAGAGAGAGAGAGAGAGAGCGAGCATGAGTCGGGGAGGGGCAGAGAGAGGGAGACACAGAATCTGAGGTAGGCTCCAGGCTCTGAGCTGTCAGCACAGAGCCTGACATGGGACTCAAACCCATGAACAGTGAGATCATGACCTGACTCGAAGTCAGAGGCTTAACTGACTGAACCACCCAGACACCCCTGATTCCTTCTGAGTTAGTTTTTATATAGGGAGTGACACAGGGTCCAATGAATTTTTTTGCATGTGGAGAACCAGTTATCCCAGAAATTTTGTTGAAAGACTATTCTTTTCCTATAGAATGGTACAGTAGTACCTTTTTGAAAAGCAATTGATCCCAGACTTATGGGTTTGTTTCAAGACTCTCAGTTCTACTCCAGTTGTCTATGTCTGTCCTCTTGCCAGTATCATACTGTTCTGATTGTTTTGGCTTATTGGAAGGTTTGAAATTGGGAAGTGTGAGTAGCCTAACTTTGTTTTACCTTTTCAAGATGGCTTTGGCTATTTGAGACGCCCTGCAATCCCATGTGAATTAAAAAAATTTTTTTAATGTTTATTTATTTTTGATAGAGAGAGAGCGAGAGCAAGCAGGGGAGGGGCAGAGAGAGGGAGACACAAAATCCAAAGCAGGCTCCAGGCTCTGAGTTGTCAGGGCAGAACCCGCCATGGGGCCCAAGCTCAGGAATCAGGAGATCATGACCTGAGCTGAAGTCAGACGCTTAACCAAGTGAGCCACCCAGGCGCCCCCACGTGAATTTTAGTATCAGCTTGTCAGTTTATGTAAAAATGTCCATTGAGATTTTAATAGGGATTGCATTAAATCTGTAGAGCGCTTTGGGTAACAAATGCCATCTTAACAATATTAAGTCTTCCAACACATGAATATGAACTTTCTCTCCATTTACTTAGGTCTTCTTTAACTTTCATCAACGTTTTTTAGTTTTCACTATAAGTCATGCACCTCCTTGGTTAAATTTACTAAGTATTATTATATGCCATTGTAAATGCAATTGTTTCTTAACTTCAGTTTTCAAACTGTTCATTCATTACTAGCACACAGAAATACAGTTGATTTTGTATATTGATCTCGTATCCTACAACTTTGCTACATTTGTTTATTAGTTCTAATAGCCTTTTTGGGAGATTCTTTAGGATTCTCTAGAATTTTCTATAGTAAGACCATGTCATCTGCAAATAGAGATAGTTTTGCTTCTTTAGTTTGAATTCATAAGTCGTTTATTCCTTGTCCTTGTCTAAGTGTTGTCTAGAACCTCCAGCATTAGCATATTCGTCTTATACTTGACCTTTCGCCTTTGTGTAAACTATAACCGTGAGTTTTTCATAAATGCCCTTTACCACATTCAAGAAGTTGGTGCCTATTACTGGTTTGAGTGTTTTGTTTTGTTTTGTTTTTAATCATGAAACAGTATTGGATTTTGTCAAGTGATTTTTATGCATCAATTGAGATAACCACGCATTTTATTTTTTCCTTTCATTCTATTAATGTGGAATATTACATTGATTGATTTCATACATTGAATTACTCTTAATTCTTGGGATAAATTCCACTTGATCCTGATGTATAATACTCTTAATAGGCTGCTGGATTCAGTTTGCTAGGATTTGCTTGAGGATTTTTGCATTGATATTAAAAATGGTTATCTGTCTATAGTTTTCTTCTGGTGTCTTTATCTGGTTTTGGGATCAGGGTAATGCTGGCCTCATAGAATGGGTTAGGAAGTGTTTGTTCCCCCTCTGGTGTTCCTGCATTTTTAAATGTTTGATAAAATTCACCAGTGAAACCACATGGTTCTGGGCTTTTCTTTGTTGAGATTTTGTTTTTTAATTGTTATTACCAATTCATTCTCTTTACCTTTGTATCTATTTTTAGTACAGACTTCCAGCTAATGGAGCTGGAACTTAACTGAGGCTCTGTTTCCATTGCCTCTCTGGCCAAAGCACTTGCATTATGAATTGACTATGGCAAAGCCATCAGACAGGAAGGCCACACTGGTATGAGATGGCAGTGGACTGTTCATGCAGCTTCTGTGGCTTGGAGACAGAGACCGTGTCATTTGCCATCTTAAAACTGGGAGCTATAGAGAAATGTTCTTATTATCTTAGAGGTACTGAAACTTGGGTGATTTAGAAGCATGACATCTATAAGGAACTAATGACTGCTTGTGAACACTAAAAGGAAAACATAAACAATCAAGAAATAATACCACTCTCCACAAAGAGGAAAGTATATGACTTTTAACTTTTGTAAGAGATTGGATGGCTTTCTTAAAAGCTACTGCCCAAGTCACACACTGGCAATCAGAGGCTACAGAAGTGTATAGTCAAAATGTTTCCTGAAAGACAAGGAAATTGTGCATAAAAATCTAATTAATGGCTCATGAAAATGATACACATTAGCTACTATAGATTATAATTCCAATATTGTCCAGGAGTTTATAATTATAAAGGAGTTAGCATATGTTAAATATTGTTTCCCATGAGTAGAGAATAAGAAAGGCTTTGAGCTTCAAATATGAATATGAAAACCTTTCTTTGATAAGTTCAATTATTATTCCCATAGGAAAACAGACTCACTTCTTTGGAAAGGATTTTGCAATATCGTTTCCAAAACATCTTGTTTTTACTTCGTTTAAGAAAGCTGATGCTGAAGATTCTGAGCCCCTTCAAAAGCACAGAGTCAAAACGATATTTATGTAATAGATATCTTCAAATAAATAAAACACGTGAACCAGCACCTTATCACGCAGAAAGGAATTTTATTTTCAGAGGGGATCCGTTTTGGTTTATAAAGTGTAGCAGGTGCAACCTAAACTGTATGTGCATGGGTGACAGGCAAGGAGGTTCACATAGGCCAAGTGAATCACGTGATGTTTTCCTGCTCTGGAGGTAGGAACATCCTCAATAGACCACTGTGCTGGCAGTCCATCTCACCATCTGTGTGAACCCGAGCAAGTCATGTAATCTCTGAGCCTTTGCTTCCTCATCTGTCACATAAGGATACAAATGCTTACCTGCCCATCTGGGCAGGTTAATTACATAATGTTTATGAAATGCTTCGAAAGCCACTAGACCTAAGCAAAGGTTAAGTTTTCAAAGATGCATGTGCAAAAGATTGATTGGAAAGTGCTCCCAGGAGAAATAAGGAAGTCAAGAAGGAGTGCAAGGAAGGGAAAAAAGAGGCAAGGGTGGGAATTTAGGCAATTTTGATCTTGCAGCAGGGAGCTTTGGAGTTTTAATTACTGAAGTTTGTCTCAAGTCAAGGCAAGGTGGCTGCGAGTCACTTGTAAGGTCTCCCTTATGGGATAAAAATCCCTTAGCCACTCTAGTTCTCCGTGTATATGAACAAAGCAGCTCCAGGAACGTAAAGGCAGTTCTCCAAAGAGGGTCACGGGTATGGGGGACACCTGAGAAGCAAAGCACCAAATGTGAGGGTGGAAGAATGGCCCTCAAATGGTAAACGTGATCTGCCAGGATCAAGGTGGGTCAGGAGGGTCCACTGTAACCATTTTCTTTCACTTCTCATTTTCTTGCTATATTTTCATTTGTTGACAGTTTTCTAAAAAGTGTCTAGACAAGGCTTTTTTTCCTGCATAAGAGTAGATATAGTCATTGCTATTTTAAATCAAGATGCTTCAATAACTGTGCACATGAATTATGGTCCCAGAACTCAGCATTAAGGCTAAATATTCCATATGAAAATAGCCTTTTATTTAAAAAAATTTTTTTAACGTTTATTCATTTTTGAGACAGAGAGAGACAGAGCATGAATGGGGGAAGGTCAGAGAGAGAGGGAGACACAGAATCTGAAACAGGCTCCAGGCTCTGAGCTGTCAGCACAGAGCCTGACGCGGGGCTCAAACTCACGGACCGCGAGATCATGACCTGAGCTGAAGTCGGACGCCCAACTGACTGAGCCACCCAGGTGCCCCTAAAATAGCCTTTTAAAATGTTTCAGTTTTCAGGTTAATTTTACAATAAAGAAAAATATTTTTCTTTACAATATATAGAATAGGTGTGAAAACAGTTCAAGGCAATGTCCATGTTTGTTCTAGTACACAAAAGATGCATATACCATCCCTGTCATATTTCAAATAATAATGTAACTTTCACAGAACGTTAAGAAACAAAAAGCATTTTTCTCAGGCTTCACCATCTTTGAGGCTTTCTGAAATGGGACAAATTCAAGTAGTTTTTTAATATCTCCATATGAGATAAAGTTTGCGTGGAATCATTTATCCCAGGAGTCTTGGAAATCAAATTGGTGGAAGGGGAAAATGCTTTAACATGTCCCCATGGGATAATTAATCATTGCTCGTTTTGAAACCGCACGCAGCATCTGTGGCATTGTCATTTGGAATGAGAAATTCAGTATTTTTCAAATTCAATAGGCATATTGTCAAGTTCTGTAGAGTTTCATTTCATGTTTAGACAATGAAGTAATCTTTGCTAGAAGTAACATCAAAAACCAAAGTTAAGGGATTTTTTTTTAAAAACGTGTAAATTATTTCAGCTGAGAAATTAGCACAGTCCCAGGGCAAATGAAAACTACTGCACATTTTTTTACCCATAGTGAAACTATTTGCAGACAATTATGACTAAATTAAAATGCGTTTGGCGTGGTTGTTTTAGTAAACAGAATAGTATTTTTTTATTCCCCGTGCCTATTGTTCACAATTCTTGTCCTTTATGAATTTTTAATTTTCTTTCTTACATGATGAAATGCAATGCTGTCTCAAATGGAAAAGGCTAAATTGGTCTCTATTTATGAACTATAATTGAAACGAACACACATGTGATGATGGCAGTTACCAGTGAAGAGTAAAGTTTCTAAGAAATCAATCAGATGAAAAATTAAGTAAATCTATCACCAAGGAAGTGCTTCAATTTCCTCAGGGAAAACGGAATGAGTATGAATAAAAAATGATTCAAAAGTAGAGGAAGTAGTATTTCTTGCATTTGCGAAGCCTTGCAAAAAGTGGAGCCCCTCAGTGTATGAAAACTACATGGGTACAATCAGAAGACAAGAATTTGAATTCCTCCATCCACTTCAAAGCTGTTCATCCCTAGGCAATTCATTTTAGCCTCTCTTGTCTTCAGATTCTTCATAATTTGCTTAATGTAAAGTGGTTTAAATTTTTATTTGCATTATTTACTTAATTTTATAGATGAGAAAGCTGAGTATCACAGAGATTAAGTAATTTGTCCAGGATCATAAACGATGTAGGTGGGTCTATCTTAGTTCAATACTACTATATTTACATGGTATCCACTATCTTACCCGATTTTCTTCCATTGCTTTATTATTAGAAAGAATGCTGTGTGTAAAATCAGTCTTAAGGATAAAAATTTTATAATTATCATTATTTTTTCTTTGAGAAATTAAAGTTTAAACCACAGCAAAACTTTCTAGAAGAGTCTAGAATACAGCCATGCTATCCAATACGATAGCCACTCATCATATGTGGCTTTTTAAATTAATTTAAATTAAAAAAATTACAAACTCCTCAGTTAAAACAATCATATTTAATGTGCTTGATAGCTACATATGGCTCCTGGCTACCATACTGGAAAGCACAAATAAGGAACATTTTCATCACTACAGAAATTTCTTTAGGATAATGCTGGCTAGAGACTCCATCCAGGACTTGAAATATTGTAGTTTATAGTCACTAATGTTTTAACTGGTGTTTCTTTGGGGGGGGGGTTGTTTTTTTGTTTTTGTTTTTTGTTTTTGTTTGTTTTACTCTTA
Source organism: Lynx canadensis (assembly GCF_007474595.2). NCBI lineage: Eukaryota > Metazoa > Chordata > Mammalia > Carnivora > Felidae > Lynx > Lynx canadensis. The sequence continues at coordinate 20,345,359 of NC_044311.2, read as the reverse complement.
GGCATGGTATTTTAGCTTCCTTTTACAACCATATATAGTAGTATTCATCTTTAAGTATTTTGGAAGGTATGTGGTAACACAAATCATATTGTAAAATAAGAAATAAGCCCAGAAGTTTGGAAACACATTTTCTGTCATTACTGAGAAGAATGGAAGAGTGCTGAAACTCCAACTCCGGGAAAGATGCATCTTAGAGTCTTACAGACAAGAAGTCACGTGGAAAATAACAAAAGACCCCTCTATGATTCAGAGGTTTGTCTCTGATCATATGACTTGGACCTGTGGCTCCCCTCGAGACCAAGTTTGTCATTTATAAAATGAATGAGCTCAACAATCTTGGGCCATCCCACCCCTACATTAGAATTTCTCCCCCATCTCAACTAACCTCAGAGTTGCCAAGAGTATAGTATTCCTGAAAAGACTGTATCTAACTTTCTCCTCTCCCATCTGTCAAGTAGAGAAATGAACCAGTGAAATGGCTTTAACGCAGACATGGAGGGTTGTCTACATGGCTCAGGTGGTTAAACCTCCCACTCTTGATTTTGGCTCAGGTCATGATCTCCTGATTCATAAGACTGAGCCCTACATCTGACGGCACAGAGGAGCCTCCTTGGGATCCTCTCTCTCCCTCTTGATCTGTCCCTCCCCAACTTACATGTGTTCGGGAGTGCTCTCTCTCTGTCAAAAATAAACAGATAAACTTAAAAAAAAAGGCATGAGGAAATCATGGAAAACTGCTTGGAGCATGAGATCTCACAGAAAATGAAACGCTTCCCCCTGGATAATTAGCATCTGGGTGAAATGCCTGCTACATATTCTTTCTACTTACCTCCATTGACCAGATGATGGGAATCTGGAAGAGGTCACTTTCAATATGGTTTGGGAACAGTAAAAATACAATGTCTATAAATAAACAGTATTTTTAATAAACAGTGTTGCATATACCCTTATTCTCATTTGGCCCTACACAATTGATATGCTTATTTGCCTATTTACTTAAGTGGGGCTTCCCTGCCTTCTTTCCTTTCTTCTCTCTCTCCTTCCTTCCTCCTTCCTTCCTTCCTTCCTTCCTTCCTTCCTTCTTCCTTTCTTGTCTCCTTCCTTCCTCCCTTCCTCCCTCCCTTCCTCCTTCCTCCCTCCCTCCCTTCCTCCCTTCTTTCCTCCTTTCCTCTCTCCCTCCCTTCCTTCCTTCCCTCCATCCTTCCTTCCATGCTCTTCCTTCCTTCCTCCCATTCTCTTCCTTACTTCCATTTTTAATTTTATTATATTAAATTTTGCATTATCAGAAATGAGAATTTTATGACATAGGTATACAATAATTCTCATGCTGATATAGACTCCAACACCATTTTATCACGACTCTTGCTCACTCCCTTTCTAAAATATTATCAGGATCACCAGCAATCCCCTCCAAGAATTCTATTTTCCAAGTGCTCTGTACCACCCATTTTAGTTTTAAAATCTACTTCCTCTGTTAGATATGATACTACTATTTTATTCTAGTTAATCAGAACCAGAGGAAACTACATGGTCTAGAGAGAGTTTGTTTTATGGTTAAGTGAGATCATAATAAAAGTATACATAAAACCAGTGATATTTTTTATAGGGGAAAAGGGCACAATGTCATTCTAGAATTTCTTCTTCCAAACCACACATGCCTAATTGTTTATAGATGTTGTCAGTGCAAGGAAACATATGTTATATAGTAATGACATTTAACTTTCAAATCAACCCATAAAACTTTGTGTTTGTATTTCCTTCCACTCATGGATTCCCAATTTTCCTGGTCAGAAAAGTTACTTGAGGCTCTTGTTAAAACACAAACCCTGGAAACTTCCCCTTGACCTGGAATAAGAAACTTAAGGAGAGAAACCTTATAACATGCATGGTCAGAAAACATCAGCAGTAATTTTTACAATAAAAGCCAAACTTGGAAGCCATTAATATGCCTCCAGATGGAAATTGCATTGCCTATGCGCACTTTTTCTGAAATCAATGCCAATCCCTCCTATTTTTCTGACGTCAGTCTAGTCCATTTCATAGTCCACACTATTGTGGAAAATCAGAAGAAAGAAAGAAAGAAAGAAAGAAAGAAAGAAAGAAAGAAAGAAAGAGGAAGTGAAGGATTTAGACTAGCACCATTCAATAAAAATAGAATGCAAATTACATGTGTTAGATGAATTTTCTAGAAGCCACATTTTAAAAAGTAAAAAAAGAGCTGAAGTTAATTTTTGATAGCATATTTTATATAACTTAATATATTCAAAGCATTATTATCTCAACATGTAAATAATATGAAAAACATGTAAATAATATAAAAAAGTAATATAAAAATATAAAAAAATGAGGTAGTTTGCATTCCTTTTTAGAACAAAGCCTTAGAAGTTTGCTTTATACTTGACGTGCACCTGTATTTGGCCTTGCCACTTGGTAAGTGGTCAGTAGTGACCATATCTGGTGCAGGTTTAGAATATATTGGTTTATGATACAATAATGGTAGAGAGTAACTCTAATTTGTCCTAATCATTTATCTTGTAAAAACCTGCAACAATTTTAGGTATCCTAATGATGATTTAACTTGACTATCGAGATAAAAAGTAAAGAGAAAACCAGGAATACAGGTTACACATATAATACGGCTTAGCTTTCAAGTTTCTTGTAGATACTATTTCATTTTCATTGTCAAAAATAGTATTGAGGTAAAAAATACAGTAGAGAAGATATTCTAATTCTCATTAGTATTATGTATCAATCCTTACCATGCCAAATACATAGTATACTTAAGGATATATTTAAATAACTAACTTTGGTATTAGTGGAATGGAATCATGGAAAAAAATATTTGCTAGGGTCTTTGAGCTTCTTCTTCTTTTGTATTTTTAACAAAAAAAAAGCTCCATTTATATTATTTCTTAAGCTTTTTTAGAATAGCAACCTTTGTTTTTTAATGGCATCTCTAAATATACTGGTGTTTGAAATGGTCTCACTGCTAAGGACAGTTTGAAGAAAGTCTCTGAGAGGCTCTGAGACTGAGCTGTTTACTCAATCCTTATATGTAACCCATAAAAATAAATTTTACCGTACTTTGTTAAAATAAATTAAGAATACAGACTAAGTGAAACATCATCAGTACAGAGACCCCAAAGTCAATCCATTTCTTTGATAATATTTCTTTGATAATGTGCTCCCTGAGGTAGATAAAGTCATAATAAATATGATAAGATCACAGTTACTGACTTTCTTCTGCTAAATTCAAAATCTACACTATCTTTAGGATCTAAACTAAATTTACAGAAGAAAATTATTTCCTGGATATTTGTCTTGTGCCAATAATTTAAATCTTAATTTTGATTTAGGTCTAACTTCATGTTTAGCCAAATGTGTTTGAAAACAGAATAGCTTAGTATAGATTCTATTTTTATTATTTTCCCCTGACACTGCAATAAATTGAACAAGATATAGGAAGCCAAAACCAGTATTAAGAAGTAATGAAAAAAAATAATTTGTCAATCAAAAGTTTCTATGCTTGATGAATAATGGTTAACATTTTTCTTCATAGTTGTCATTGCACATATGCGTTGTTGTATACATGTGCTTCCTACTCTCTCTTCTACGTACAAATACACACTCATAAACATACATTTTTATGTGCTTCCTACTCTCTCTTCTAAGCACAAATACACACGCATAAACATACATTTTGCAATAAAAAAAATGGCTATAAATCTCCCGAGGTCCTAATATGAAAGAAACTTAAATATATTGAACACAGTGGCACGTATTTTAGATAACTTTCCACTCTCTAGTCTTCTAGTTCCGTTTACAAATAGAGCCCCGATTAAGTTGGGGTATCAATATTTCTCAGCCTTCCTTGAAGTGGGGCCGTCCCTGTGACACAGTGACAATCAATTATACGTAAGCCAAAGTTTCTGGTTGGGGCATTTAGGTAAACCCTTGGCAATAGGAAAGACCGAGTTAGTTTGTCCTTGCTATTCCTAGCCTTCACAATTCCTTTGTTGCCTGGACTGTATTGTTGACGTCTGGAGATAGATTAGCCCTTTCATCTTCAGATCAAACGGCAGAAAGATGGTACCTTGCCTAAAGATAGCGAGTTGAAAAGCCAATAGTCTTGTGGACTGGCATCATGGATTACTGTTTCCTATCAGCCTCCTTTCACCTAAAGTTGAAATTAATCCTCTCAGTAACTTCTGAAAATATAACCAAGCTCTTGGAAAAAAAAAAAATGAAGAACTCTTCTGAATATATTAGCAATATTATCATTTTTAGAAAGGAAGAGGTAGCTCAGTGCTAACAATATTCTCCCCTCTGCACAACTGCTTCAAATAGTAAAAATACTAAGAAGGTCCCCTGATTTCCTGAATCTTTTGTCATTGATATAATTTTACCTATGGGCATTGGCATATGTCTTATTAACAGGTGACATGATGAAATTATGGGTAGAAATCAATGATTAGGAAGAAAGTTTTGAAAGATTTGCCCATGGGGATTACAGATATTAATAGGGTCATCTTGACTTTGCTAAGGTACTGAGTTTAGAAAACCAGAAAGCAGTTCACTTTGGCTCAAAATATCTCCAAACGCTGTCAGAAACTTCTTATGGTGTCCACAGACAGGAGCTGCATTGTGCTGATAAGAAATAGAAAGTAATTTCTTACATATAATATATAAACTCTTTAAATTGATTTTTAAATCTGCTCTTTCCAAATTGTCTATTCCATAACTCATCCTGATATTCTCATTGCCTAGAAAGTCAATTGTGACGACTACTGGCATGCCAAGCACATAGTCTTGTCTTCCCTTGAATTATAAGAAAACATAAGATTCTCCATCTGCTTCACACGCAAAAGTTTTATCAGATATTGATTCCACAGAGAAGATGAGAGATGTCACAGGTCCTCAATTTTAATATGCATTTTCTGAAATAGGCTTTGCTACAACCTACTAGGTTTCTTCCCAAAACAATTTATGCTATAGATAATTTTTATGGGTGAGGAAAAATAGTTGTAGAAAACGAAGAGCTTTAGAAATATAAAGCAAATAATGAAGGAAAATAAAATTAACACTTTAAGAAAACGTGAAAACTAATTTACAAATGTATATTACCACGTATGTTATATAAGACGTTGTATGATACGTGCAAAAATTATATAATTTATGAAAACTTGAATGTGCCAATGGTCAAAAGTAAGGTAGTAAATGTATATTTTATATCTTTATTTTAACATGACTACATTAATATACATATGAACTACATAATGTCATATATCCATATGTAATCATTAGCACTAATCTTTTAAAAAATATGTATAGCATAAGAAAATGCCAGAAAACATGAAAACTATGAGAGTAAGTATTTGTTAGATAGTTTAAATGATAAGGATAAGACCAGAACTCATAGAGAGTTTATTAAGGAGCTTAGTTCTTAAACTTAAAAAGACAAAATGGTCATCTAATTACTATGCTTTTACGTAAAATAAAAGTGACAGAATATAAACAAACAAGTATCAGAATTATTGAGATACATAGAAAAAGTTAATTTGAGCATGCTTATAGGACTGAATTAAACAAATAGTACAAGGAAACTTCTTAAAAAAGTCACCCCACAAAAACACACTCTCTTTACAAATGGACCTGGGACAAAAATCCCTTCTGAATATGCTGCCCTTCTCTAAGCAAACACCAGACCCTGAGACTCCCCACCTGGTACTGGGTGCTGTGGCCTCAAAGACTGTGGGAAGTTGCCCATTGACCATCCCCCTCTGTGATAAGTGAATGCAAGCAGAAATGGCATGCATCACATTCCCCTCTAGGCATGGCAGTTGTAGAGAGTGTGCGGAGAACCCTGTTGACTAGCACCTCCATGCACTAATGCAAGCCCCATACCTCCCTTTCCCTTTGTCAGTGCTATGGCCATTGAGACTGTTGGGTAGAACATTATTGACTATTCCTCTCCTGCCCTAAGTAAGGACAGCAAGGGAGCAAATCACCTCACTCTTCTAACTAGCAAGTGAGGGAAGGACTAAGGAAAGAAGTGAGCTAGATAAAGCAATGCTTTAGATCAGTATGTGTAATCCCAGGGCACATCCTGGAGCAGCCCAGAAAACCAAACATAATCAACATTGCAAAAGCCCTTAGAACTGAACAATGGTGTGGAACGCTGCCGGTTTCAACTGGCCTCAGGGTAGGACACAAGTGGGACAGATGAGAATAAATAGTACTGCAAAGACTTTCAAAACTAAATTGACATTTGAGCCACAGCCCATGAAGGACAGCCAGGACATGCATTCTAAACTTCAAGGGTTGCCTACATACTGTAACAGAAGAATTAAATAGGAACCAGAGTCTAATAACATCAGATATTTAGGATATAATGCAAAATTGACCATCACATCTAGAATTAGGAAAACGTCAACTGGAATGAGAAAAGATAATCAAATTACCAAATGCCAAGATGACACGTATGTTGGAATTATCTGATGAAGACTTTAAAGCAGCTATCCTGAAATGCTCCAGCAAGCAATTATAAACACTCTTGGAGACAGGGTGGGAAAGAAGGAAAATGAAAGTCTCAGCAAAGAAAAAAAATAGAAACTTTAAAAGTTTTCAGAAGCAAATAAATAACAACAGAGATGGTAAATATCCAGGTAAGCATAATATGGCATTCTTACCCTTTTGTGTTTGCAAAATAATGTTTGATAATTAAAAGCAAAAATTATAATACTTTCTGATGTGATTTTCAATGAATATACAGGTGACATGTGAGATAATTATATTACGAAGGTGAGGGAGGAAGAGGGACCTAAAAAGTGTTAAGGTTTTTACATTCCCTTTGAAGTCATAAAATATTGAAACAAGATCATAAATTGTGATATCTTAGGAATCTATGAAAACCCTAGAGCAACCACTAAAATCACTATGCAGAGATATATATTCAAAAACACTAAAGATAAATTAAAATCGAATACCAAGAAATAAACAAGTAGGCAGTAAAGGAGAGAAGAGCAAAACCACAGAGGAATGAACAGAAAACCAATAGATAACCTGAATAGAGATATACCTAAAAAGGAAATTAAATTCATACTAAAAAAAAAACTTTCTGAAAAAAAATATCTAGGCACAGATTGTTTCAATGGATCTTCAAAACATGTCAGGAAGAAATCATAGCTGTTTCACACAATCTCTTTCAGAAAATATAAGAGAAGGGAACATTTCTCAATGTATTTACGAGATCAGCATTGCCGATACCAAAACTGGACAAAAATAATATAAAAAATATCACAGACCAGTATCCCCTGTGAACACTGACAGAAAAGTAAACAAAATATTAGCAAATCACATTTAGCAATGTATGCAAAAATATATACCATGATCAAGTGGGGTTTATTCCAGGAATGCAAGGCAGATACAATATTTCAAAATCAATCTAAGGGTGCCTGGGTGGCTGAGTTGGTTAAGCATCTGACTTCAGCTCAGGTCATGATCTCTCGGTCCGTGGACTTGAGCCCCAAATCAGGCTCTGTGCTGACAGTTCAGAGCCTGGAGCCTGCTTCAGATTCTGTGTCTCCCTCTCTCTCTCTGCCCCTCCCCCACTCGCACTCTGTCTCCATCTCTCAAAAATGAACAAATGTTAAAAAAAATAATTTAAATCAATCGAAATAATCCATCAATCTATAGCTAGAAACCACAGGGTTCTTATCAACTGATGTGGAAAAAGCGTTCACCAGTCACAATTACTAAATTAAAAATATAAGTTGGGGACTTAACCACACAGATAAGAGTTATTTTGAGGAATTTAAACACAGAACTTGGAATGTACATTCTTGGTGAATATATCCAAAAGATAAAATAAATTACAAAAATAACTTCAATGGTAATCATATTATTATATATAATAGTGTGAAATAAGTAAGTATGTCAAGGTCTTTAGTGATCACATTTTCCATGTAGGAGAAAGGATATAGAAAAGGGATACAAATGCAAAAAGCAGAGACATTAAAAAGATAACCTGAACTCTTAAATTTGAATTGAAAATACTCGCAAACTTATTATTTTTTTAATAAATCCTATTTCTTAGCTCATATACTGAAAAATTCTGGAAACAATGACAAATGCAGTAGCTATGAACACTCTAATCACTGAGATTGTGGTCTTTAAATAACATTTCCTACTTAGAAGAACGAGAACTTCTTGGGACAACAGCTGATTCTCAGGACTGAGAGACAAAATATTCAAGATGGGACCAGAATATATTTTCATAATAGAAAGCAAGAAATCTTATCAAAGACTATCATGGTAATTTTAAAAGTCTAAGAATCAGTAGAAGGGTCTTCTACTTCTCAGGAGGGGGCAATTTTAACAACAAAAACACATTACGATGTGAAAACTCAGTTAAAAAAAATAAAATAGAACTCAGACATATTGGGAGGTTGCTAATATATGGCACCAATTAGTTAATCTAAAAACTCAGAAAACAAGGAAAGTATTTATTATGCCTTTCCTGTGTAAATTGTAAACCAAACAATTGATGAAGAGTGGTGTTTCTTTATAAAATAATTCCAGTTAATTAATGCAAAAGATAGAATTACAATATCATTGTTTTACAAACTCTACTAAAATTATGTACCTAGGCCATGATCACCAATCATTGCTCAATTATTTAGTAAAAGGCTAATTGATGATGAACTGTATAATGAATGGGTAAAGGTAAACTTGACCCACAAGCTGAATTTTAAAAAAAGACAATAAAATATTTTGTACATTTTAAGAGAATGCAAGAGAAAGTACACAGAATCACCTACAAGATATTCCTGAAAAAGAAAAAGATCAAGTCTGTAGGTATAACAACTAGTTTATAGAAAACACAGGGAACAGAGAAACAAGTGAAATGCAACCAAAAGGATATAATCAATCAAATTTGGAAAATAAAATCTTTTATAAAAAAATAATCTGGTTTCTTTAATAAAAACAAATAGAGAGGGGAAGCTCTTATAGATTAAAAGATCCTTTAAAGGATACTTAAGAGGGGCGCCTGGGTGGCGCAGTCGGTTAAGCGTCCGACTTCAGCCAGGTCACGATCTCGCGGTCCGGGAGTTCGAGCCCCGCGTCAGGCTCTGGGCTGATGGCTCAGAGCCTGGAGCCTGTTTCCGATTCTGTGTCCCTCTCTCTCTGCCCCTCCCCCGTTCATGCTCTGTCTCTCTCTGTCCCAAAAATGAATAAACGTTGAAAAAAAATTAAAAAAAAAAAAAAAAATAAAGGATACTTAAGAGACCTATCAATCAAAAACCATGTTTTTACCTTGTTTGAAATTTGATTTAAATAGTATTATAAAAATATAATAAGACAATTGGGTGAAATATGAATGTTAACTAGATATGAGATGGTAGTAAGGAATTATTTCTCATATTTAGGTGTGATCATGATAATGTGTTAATTTTTTTAAAAGTCATTATCTCTTAGAGATATATTTTGCAATCTTTCTAGATTAAAATATAACTAGGATTTGCTTGAAATAATACATTAGGGAATGAGAGGTGAGGAAATGGAAGAAGGGTAATACTGAAATAAGATAAATGACCTCTATAAGGCCCGTAATAATTGTGGGAGCTGGGTGATGAAATTCTCTTTTATTCTGTATATATTAAAATTTTCTCTGTATTAATAGGAAAAGCAATTTCAGCCTGAAGTAAATGCCAGAAGCAAGGAAAGAGATTAAAGATGGAGTGATGGACAAAAAATTAAGAACATCGGGATGACTCTAAGCCAACATTATCATATTATCTATTTTACTTTTCATCTTGAAAAGAAATCAAAACAGAAAGTTATGACAGAGAACTGCACATAAGCTATTGAGAGGTGATTGACATTAACAATTTCTAAAGAGCTTATATTTTTCTGGAATGGAAAAAGATATTAATTCAAATTTATAGTTGGCTGTAATAAATATACTGTTAAATGTTTTTGAGTAGCCACAAAAACTACAAATAAAATAGAGAAAAAAGAACAAGAAAAAAGGCAAAAAGAGATGGAAAAAAGGAAATATTAAAAAAGCATAATAAATAAAAAGCATATAATAAGTTGTTAGAAATGGATTCAAATATACTAATGATCACAATTAATGTAAATAGGCTAAATTCTAGAATTAAAAGACAAAGATTGTCAAACAAAACTGGAAAACAAAAAAGTTATATATTCTTTAACAGAGACTCAAACCTAAGACAAGATAACAAAAATCTGCAAGTGAAACAATGGGATAATATACACCAGCAAAATATTAAATATAAATAGAACGTGGGCAGAGAGGGGGAAGATGGCACAATAGCAGGATCCTGAACTCACCTTGTCCCACAGACACACTGAGGCAACAGCTACCTCTTATAGCAATTAATTCTAAAAATGACTTGAAGACTGGCAGAACAGAACTTCCACACCTAGCTATGGAGAGAAGGCCACCTTAAAAAGGTAGGAGGGACAGAGACACACATGGGAACCAAACCCCTGGTGAGACTAATCACAAATGGGAGTCATATCACAAGCATGGTAAAGCAAAAGGATCAAACCCCACACTGGGCAATCCTGGCACCGGGGATTTGCACTGGGAAGATGGGGCCCGATAACATGTGGCTTTGAAAATCAGCAGGGCTTAACTCCGGGAACTTTAAAAATGGGGGGGACGAAACTCCAGAAGGGTGATATGAAATTGAGTCCGTGTCTTTATAGAGCCGGCAAGCTGAATAACTTGGTTTGAGACAACACCACAGACAGAAATTTGCAAAGTGCACGGTGTATAGGTAAAGGGGATTTATTGACTAATCTTGGAACATGTACCAGAAGGCAGGGATCTGTGGTACATTTATCTGAAAACAAAAGTGCTGGTTGTGCCATTTTTCTTGGTGTTCCTATCCTGGATAGCCAGGAGCTTTACACAACCAGTTTTAGCAGTCTCTATCTACCTTGCTAAGACCATGTGTTCCTCTCCTGTGTTCCTCTACAGACCTCCCCAACCCAACCTTCCTGCCTCAGAAGGCATCCCTCCAAAGTGGCTCTGCCCCACTACACCTGCCAGGAAGCTCTGGCCAGGACCAGCACCACACCAAAGTGACTCCTGCCCTGGGGCTAGGAGGAAATAACCACACACACCAGCATGCCCACATTTCCTGTAGCCAAACCTCTCAGCTAGTTGTGCAGGGAAGAAGTCCTCCCATTCCATGTGTCTGCAGCTGTGGCAGAAGGTAACTGAGTGCCAGCAAATCCATGGCTGCTGCAGTTGGACCTCTCAAAAGCATGGTGTGTAAACCCTACCCAGTGTGCCCACAGCAGGTGAACTGGGTCATTGCAGCCAGCTGGGCTAAAAAGCCAGCCCCAACCACCACCATGTCTACAGCAACTATGGCTCAGCCACACTAGGAGGTTGCATGCAACGCACATGGAAGGTACCCCTGGAGCCCTTGGTTCTGATAGCCCAGGGATGATCATGCTATATGGCGCCACAGAACATCTGCTACACAGGGTTACTACTTTCAAGACCAGGAGAGATATCTGACCTACCTAAGACACAGAAACAAGCACAGAGATGTAGACAAAATGAGGAGACAGAGGAATATGTCCTAAATGAAAAACAAGACAAAATCACAGAAAAAGAGCTAAATGAAATGGACAATACACCTAATAAGGAGTTTAAAGTAATGGTCATGAAGATACTCAACAGACTTAAGAAAAGAGTAGAAAAATCCAGGAGAGCTTAAACAAAGAGATAGAAAATATAAAAAGTACAAGTCAGAGCTGAAGAATTCCATCACTGAAATGAAAAACAGGTCTAGATTCCCACTAGAGGGAATCAACAGCAGATTAAAGGATGCAGAAGAATGGATCAGTGATCAAGAAAACAGGATAATGGAAAGCAACCAAGTTGAATATTAAAAAGACAAAAAGAATAATAAAAATGAAAACAGGTCAAGAGACCTCTGCAATGTCATCAAATGTAATGACAGTCACAAAATAGGGATCCCAGAAGGAGAAGAGAGAGAGAAAAGGCAGAAAACTTATTCGAAGAAATAAGAGCTAAAAGTTTCCTAATCTGGGAAAGGAAACAGATATCTAGGACCAAGAATCACAGGGAGCCCCAAATAAGATGAAAACAAAGAGGTACACGTCATGACACATAAGAATTAAAATGGCAAAAAATTAATGATAAAGAGTCTTAAAAACAACAAGAGAAAACAGTTATATAAAAAGGGAATCTCACATAGCTAGTTTTTCATCAGATACTTTCTAGGCCAGAAGGGAGTGGCATGACATGATATATTCAAAGTGCTAAAAGAAAAAAAAAGCCTACAACCAGGAATACTATACACACATGGCAAGATTATCATTCAGCATTGAAGGAGTGGTAATGAGTTTCCCAGACAAACAAAAGTTAAAGGATTTTACCACTACACCAGCCTAACAAGAAACGTCAGAAGGGATTCTTTAAGTTGACAGAAAAGGCCAGAACTGGTAGCAATAAAATTATAAAAGGCAAAAAAAATTCACAGGTAAATGTAAACATATAGTAGATTAATCACTTATAAAGTCAGTATGGACGTTAAAACACAAAACCAGTAAAATCAATTATACCTACAAAACTTAGTGAAAAGATACACAAAATAAAAAGATGTAAAAGAGAATGTCCTATACATAAAAGGTGGAGGGGGTTGTAAAAATTTAGTGCTTTTAGAATGTGTTCAAACTTGAGCAACCATCAACTTAATATAGACTACTGTGCACATACAATGTTATATATGAATATAATGGTAATGTAAATAAGTCATGGTACAGCATAGGGAATGTAGTCACTATTATTGTAATAACGTATAGTGACATATGTCAGTCACTATACTTATGGTGTCGAGCACTGAGCAATGTATAAAATTGTCAAATCTATGCTGTATACCTAACTAATATAACACTGCATATCAACTATACTTCAATAATAAATAAAAAACAAAACATCTAAAAAGGAATTTTTGGGGCTGTCATATTAATATAAGAAAAAAAAATAATAGATTAAAATGTTCTACATAATGATACTAGAACTAATTCCCCAGGTAGGAACAAACTATATAATATAGCATTACTTCAAAATTAGGAAGGAAATTCTGAAACAACTATAAGAGAAATTACTATAATATTTGGCTCTGTTTTATAAATGTAGCTTCTAGTAGTATTAGATTAAGCATATAAAAATCAATAGGAAAATACATATAAATAACACAGTGAATACGCTTTATCTAATGGATATGTCTATAACACTTTACTTCCAAATTGTAGAATTTACATGCTTTTCAAGCACAGTGCAAATGAGCAATATTGGGAATGATTCAGGAAAAAAATTAAAAACTTCAATAAACTCACAATAATCAAGTAAATTGAATCAATATTTAAAAATATCTCAAGAGGTATGGATGATTTCTGAAATATGTTTTACCAAATTTTAATGAATAGAGAATTTCAATCTTAAATAAATTCTACTCTTACATAAAATTTTATAGGAAAATCTTCCTAAGTGATTTATGAGACAAGGATAGTAGAAGGCAATTATGCGACATGACAATTTCATTCATAAGCTTTGTGGAAAAAATCTTCAACAAGGGATGAATAAGAAAACTCAGTAGGGTACTTTAAAATATGTAAATTATTACAAACAAGTTGATTTTGTCCCAAAAATGTAAGGTTAGTTCAAGTAAAAATTAAATATGATTATAATATATTGGAAAATTATTAAGCATTTTATAATTTAAAAATATTTGATCATAGAAACAAAAACAAACCAAAATAACACCCAACCTACTAAACATTGAGAACATTATTTTTACCAATAGAAGTCACTTAATATATATATATATATATATATATATATGAACAAATATATATGTATCATGTATGCATCCGATATAATATTTAAAAATAAAATGTGAAATCCATTCCCTTTAAAATTGGAAATAAGATCTTAAATACAGAAAAGAGAGGAGTGGTTGCCAGAGGGGAGGTGAGTGGGGAAATGGGAAAAAAAAAAGGAAAGAAAAATTAATCAGAAGAATGAGGAAAATGCAATGGGAAATTTGGCTGAAGATTTGAATGAGCACTTCAAGGAAGATGAGAAAAATTATCACCATGCTTGAGAAAAGATGTCCAATTTCGTTGGTGATAAGGAAAAGTTAAAATCACAAGACAATGCCACTGCACACTCACCAGGCTGTGAAAAAGTAAGACATTAGCTAAACTTAAGTGTTGGTGAATCAAGAGGGAGCTTCATACTTTGCCGGTAGGCATGTTTATTTGTACAGCCGTTTTGCAAAAACAATTTGTCATTTTAATGAGAAAAATTAAAAATGCATAATCGTATAACCCAGTGATTCTATTCCTAGGTATATAATCTAGAGAAACTCATGCAAAGCTATAACAGATGACCTGAACAAGAAAGCTGACTGGCATTAATTATTAAGAGAGCAAACTCTGGAAAGAAGCTTCGGTAAAGTCTCTTAGTGAAGTAAGGTGTACCCACAGATTGGAGAAGAACAGGACTGGGAAAGAACCAAGGTGGCATGCACCAACATGGAGGAATCTCAAAAATATAGCATTGAGTGAAAAAAGTAAGTGACAAAAGACTACAGGTGGAATCTTACACTTACAGAAAGATCAAAAACAAACCGCCAAAACTGCATAAAATATTGTCTAGAGATAGGTGCGTATGTTACAAAGCTGTAAACAAAAGAAATGGATCACTCAAAATTCAGAAGAGTAGTTACCTGGGAAGATAGCAAGAAGAGAAGGCGTTTGTAATCAAAAAGGGTGACACAAGAGACTTCAAAGATATTGTAATTTTCTACTTTTCAAGCCTCAGAGGGGATATACAGGTGTCTTTATTGTCATATTTATACTGTATATGTGCATTACACACCTTGTTTGGCATTAATGATATGCTGCATAAAAACCTTCAAAGACTGTATAAATAGAGACTAGGTAGGAATTTCAACACCATAGTTGATATGGTTGCTTATTCTGACCAAATATGTTGTTATACAAATTAGTAACATACCAATTCAGACAACTTAAAGGTTTGAATCATTGTACCCAAATCTTCATTATAATAACTTCCTGAATATTGGCAGTTCCTATTTGTATCCTAAAGGTTGGCTTACTGGACTTGAACTCATTACATGTCCCATACCTATGTGCCCTCTTCTATGCCCCCAAACACACACGATGTGTATGTAGTATATAAACACATTTTGTTTTAATTCACTTCTCTTTTCATCAGACATTACAGGCTCTCTCTGGGGATGAAGTCAAGCGTTGCTATGTTCAGATGAATTTTCTGGCCCAAGGAGATAATTCTGCACACAGTCAATAGCAATATCCCAGAAGTGAGCCAGAAAACTCAACCAGTGAAATAAAATTCAATAGCAATATCAGAGCAGAAAACTCCTTAACCACAGAGGGTATGTTTTCCAAAGAACACACCAGTAAATGCAAATGGAGCACGTAATACCCACATATGATCCAAGCTGATTATGCCACTTTGTCAGGTAAGGTGGCAAGAGAAAAAAAAATGCTGCCTCTGTAACTCCCAAGGGTCTCCGTTGCTTAAGTTTACTGAAAGTCAATTTATGTTAATGGATTGCACAGGGCCGTACATCAAACCCGGGGTGAAGTTGTCACTTTATTGAGAAATCATTAAATTATTACACTATTTAATGATGCATGAAAGCAAAATGCAATTGTGAAGAAAAGCATTTTGGGTACAGACTGTGCTTTGTAGTAATGCAAAACAGTGCATTTCTGTCAGTTCCCCGAACACAGGATGGCCATCTGTGCAAACCTAAAACTGAAAGTTGATGACAAAAGGTGACTAATGAAAACACGACTCCTTTCAAAATTCATTATATCGCAGTGCAATGTGCCACCAGAGGCCATAAGACTTCGGAGCAAATCAGCAAAGACTTGCCCCTCACGTTGAAATTAACATTATATTCAAGACAAAATATCCAAGGCTTTGACAATTTTTATTTAAAAACTATATAGCAATGGTGTTTTTATAAAAACAACTGCTGGGGCAAGAAAAAAGTCCATTTATCCAAATAAAACATTTGTCAATATACAGGAGTATAATGTAATAATATGTATACTTATGAAAGTTGTTGATATAAAAAATCAATAAATAACAATATTTTCTTCTTTAACCCTAAAGGCACATGCATGCCTGTACGTGTACATACACATTTACACATACCTTCACATGCATGTATGTTTGTATCTACACTTCACTGGATACTATATTCTTTTCTTTTATTTTATTTTATTTTAAGTAGGCTCTACTCCCAGCACAGGGCTCAGCGTGGGGCTTGAACTCACAACCCTGAGATCAAGACCTTGGCTGAGATCAAGAGTCAGATGCTTAACCAACTGAGCCATGCAGGTGCCCCTCGAGATCCTATATTCTTATGTATCCTGACCACCATACACACACACACACACACACACACACCAATATATAGTTATTTATTGCATCTGTATAACTATATATGTATAGTTGTGTAGTCATATGTATAGCCTAATTTTTCTCTTACGAACTTGATACAGATTGGGGTTAAAACTAAGTAGAAAATGAAATGAGACAAATGATTCCACTTGGTAGTGTCATCAACATGAGAGTTCCAGTATGTGGAAAATATTAGCTATGGGTGAAAATGGACAAGTTTAGTATCTTAATAAATAATTTAGAGAATTTAAGGCAAAACCCAGAAATTGATCTAAAATTTCCAGCTGAGAAGACTCAGTGGTTGTTTTTACACTATAAGGAAATGGTGAAGAAAATGCTGACTTACTCCTTTGCACCATAATGTTGATTGTAACCATATTATGATAATGTGGCATTTCAAACAAAATTATTTCCATTTAAAATGGTATCTATAAATGCCTTTTTAGGAAATTAATATATTCAGGTTTTAAGATAGTATAGAGACCCCCATATCATTTAAACAGTGACCCAATTGTCTATTTGAGATTCTTCAAGGTTCATAAGCAACAGTTTCACATAGGTCATTTATAAAGAAACACTTTCTTCTAATATTTACATTTTTCCCCTGTCAGTATTTAATAAGTGCACACACTAATGCAAACAAGAATGAGACACATTTCCCCTCTAAATAATGTTCTAAAATGACAAGCACTCCGAACTGGAATGTCAAAAGGAAGCTGGGGTCCACGTGAAACTCCCACAAGCTCCATGAAGTGTGCATCAAACTCACGTATCATTTCCTTTCTCATCTACAGCACTTATTGTCAGAATTATTTCACCACTTGAATGAACACTATTTTGAATTCTCCTCAAATTACTTCCAGTGTTTGTGGTTTGTCTCTCTACATGAGTCAAATTACTTTTAATTTCAAGAAACAAAATTTGAAACTAAAATTGGTGAAACCTTTTATATTGTTTGCAAATAGCAAACAGTGAACAGTTAGGTTGTTCCAGGGTTGTGTCAGTGGCTTATAAACCTCTTGAAAGACCTAGGCTCTTTATTTTTGCTCTGCATTTCTCAATCCATTACCATTATCTTGCCTCATGGCCACAAAATGGCTGCAGCAATTTTGCAGCAATTCAAACACCAAGTTTTTGCAGTGCGACATTTAAGAACAAGTCAGGGGAAAGGAGAGTGGGAACAGTAGAATGAGATAACCTTGCCCATCTCTCTCTCTCTCTCTCTCTCTCAAATCATGCAGGTTAATTTTTCTCATAAACTCTGCAGCAGAGTTTCCTTTTCTTTATTTGATCAGAAGTAGGTCACATGATCATTTAGAGAAGCAAATGAAGTTGGGGCAATCGATATCTGGTCTTTGTCATCGCTGTCATGTAAGACTCATTCTACCAATAAGAAGATGGGAGAAGAGAATGCCTGGTGGGTGGGAAACCACAGTGGCTACTGCAATCTCCCAACCTGGCTTTTGTGTACGACTGGTAGCACACAACTTATGTTTTCAGCAAAGCAGCCTGTTCGGTGCTGGTAGCTCAACAGTCCCCTTAAAGTTCCCCTACATGGCACTAGTCAGAAGAAATATTTGATAGGGCACACAGGCAGCCATAGAGTTATCGGCGTCTAAACAGAGGTGAGGGTTAAGGAGAGATTCAGGTAGCAGGTTCACTTGTAAGATATTCCCTTTCTTCAGAAAGTATATGGGATGTAGGTAACTGTTGTCACCGTTCAGACCGGCAGAGAAATAAGCAAGGCTGGGTCATACACAACAGCCACTTGGCAGAACATGACCTGTAATGGGGGTGGGGGATGTACTCCCTACGTTCCAGAATTTTACAAACAGATTCACACAGTAATGAAGACTCTGTTGATGATTAAACAACTTCAGGAATAAAGCCAGAGAATTCTCTGCAATTAGTACACAGAGAAGAAAGGAGAGGATTGACCAAGAATCAGAAAATTGACAGAAAGCCCTTCTGCAGGACAAGGGTATAGGTGGTCTCAGCTGAGGTCAACTCCTGGACATACCTGAATGAAACAGTGATGGCTTCAAGGTCAAAGTGCCTGAGCACAGAACTTGGCCCAGCTGTCTGCTCAACTATACAGCTTGTATCAACTCAACTTCGCTGTGCTTCTGTTTCCACATCTCAAAGTGAGGACTGTAATAATACTCCCCTCATATAGTTATTGTGATAACAAAATTAGGTAACACATGTGACATGCTTTGAACACTGACACACTGTAAATATTCAATTCTTGTTAGGTTCTGTCACCACCAGTGGTACTTTTAAGCCACACTTGACTCAGGGATTGATAGTCTTACAGGAAGAGATTTGAAAGCAAGCCCACAACCTCCCTGAATATTGTTTATTGTATATTCCCGGATCTTTAAATAGGCTGTTGTGCGAACTATGCGTAAACTCATGCACGCACACATATACATATGCATATCTGCTTGTACAAACGGATCATTCTAAGCCTTTTGTAGGTTTCAGAGTCCTGACTTACAAGGACCTCCTGACTACGTCAAATATTTTTAAGAGATTAACAAGCACTTGTGGGCAAACAGTACCCCTTAGCCTGGTTTATGTTTACTTGTGTCTCAAGATGACGCATGCTACACTAGATCATAGAAGTCACTTGTTGAACTAAATTCACACACTAAGTAATTTATATTTCATCCAGATTTTATATAGGAAGGAGATCAGTAATCATACCAACAGCCACCTTATTATGTTAATATACTGGAGTGTCTCTAGTTTGAAGAATTACAAGTACTCTTGGAATGCTGAAGGATGACAAATTATAAAAAGAGTAATTCTCCCAGGAGCTACAACTCCAGAAAAGAAGTCTTCGAAATGTGCATGACATTTGGCTCTTCATTCAAATGCAATTTCTGATTCTTTTGAAGTTTGCCTTCCATTAGTTAAATATATAGTGCAGGAAGAAACACATGAAATCTGTAGCATATGTTTCTCTCTCTATTCAAAGAGCATTGGTAAAGGGCTCAACGTATTGAAGGCAATTAATCTTCAACTTATTTACCTGGATAAATGCCATTATGAGTCAGCTGTATTGGATATTAAGAAAAACTGGACTTAACAGTTTATTCATTTTCTTCTCATTACCCTTTTTCTCTTTCCTACCTTTTACTAACAACTGAGCCTATGGAAATACCATGTCGATAAACTAATCAGAAATATAAACCATAAATGAACACTATGCGTTTTACAAAGAAACGAATCTATGTGTACCCGAGTTGATTATAATTTCTAAAAACTAGAGCTATATTTCCTACACAAAATATTCCTTTAAGCTAATGTTCATCTGTGCCGAAAAAGTTTGTGGCCATGTTGTCACATATATTCATCCCACACATGCTGTCTCCAAAGGTCACTTCCAAGGGGGACAGTCTGATAGGTGTGCTCACGGATAGCTTTCAGTAAACCATCAAGTTGGCAAGGGTCATATTAAAACACCTTCGGAATGATATAATCAACATATGTATGACTGTGTTTTGTTGTAGAGAAATAGGCATGAAGGGGGGGGGATTTTATTGTTTTTAACAGCAAATAGGGCTTATGATTATAGTCTTGCCAATTATAGTCTAAATCACTTCATTCGTGTCTTCTCATAAGGCAATTTTGGCATGTGGTTTACCGTTGTTTGTTTTACAAAGATGTACTGACTCTTCACTACGTGTCAGGCAGGTGTGGACAGGATGGATTCAGTAGGGAACAAAGCAACATGTGAATCAGTATCCTGTTGCTGCCCTGATAAATTACCACAAACTTAGTGGCTTTCAGCAATACAAATTTATCATCTTACAGTTATGCAAGTCATCAGTCTGAAATTAGTTTTACTGGACTAAATGCAAGGTGCTGTCAAGGTGGGTGCTTTTTGGAGACACAAGAAGAATATAATTTCCTTGCCTTTTCCAGAATCTAGAGGCCACCTGCATTCTTTACTTCATTGCCCTTTTCTCCATCTTCAAAGCACATCATTCCAACCTTCGGTTCTCTCCTTACATCTCCTCTTACTGACTTCGACCTTCTTACCTCCCTCTTAAAAAGGCCCTTGTGATTACACTGGATCTGCTTGGATAATCCGGAAAAACCTTCCATCTCAAGATCCTTAATTTAATCACATGGTTAAAGCCCCCTTGCCATGTAAGGAAACGTATTTACAGTTTCTGAGGATTAGGATGTTGACATCTGTGTGGGTTGGATGTTATTCCATACCAGGTATCTCCTCTTATGAAGTTTATCTTCTAGAGGAAAGACAACAAATATGTATCCAAATCAGCAAAATGTGTTATTTCAGGAGTGAATCTGTATGATAAAAAAAATTAAATGAACAACAAGCCTCTGAGGTATGAAGCTTCAGATCTAAGTGATGAGAGAAGGAAAGAACTTTCTAGGTGGAAGGAACACCAAGTGCAGAGACCCACCATTAGTCACAATCTAAGGCATCGGGGCCAGAAAAAGGCGATTGTAGTGGCTTAGAAGGACAATGGCAGGACACTCAGTCAGAGAGGAAGGTTGTGCCTTGACCAAGTAGGTCTCTGTAGGTTGTAGGAAAAAGCTTGAATTTCATTCAAAATAGAAGGCAAAACAAAGGAGAGTTTTAATCAAAGGGAAGGCATGATGTGGTTTATCTTTTGAGGAGATAACTTTGTTGCTTAAAAATGTGGACCACAGAGGGTCAAGCTGGTGGCAGTGGGATGGGTCGGGAGGAGAGGTTGCAATAGCCCAGTAGGTTGCAACGGTGCTTTGGATTAGAGTTTCCGTGGGTGAGATGCTAGGAAGTTATTGGAATATATTTTAGAATATATGTAGAAGAGCTCCAAAAATGTTTGCATTTAAACCTCTGTTTACTCTAGCAAAAATGCAATCTTATATCCACCAAACTGACAGTGTCTCCTCCACACATACATAACAGGCATGAGTATTTGGGGATTGTTTTCTAGCTCATTGTGTCCAGCAGTTGATCGAACTGATATGTGATTAACTGAGTTGATCAGCTGTTTGGCTGAATTGATTGGATTGATCTGTTATGTTAACAGTGTTGATGCAGCTGTCACCGTTTCTTGGGGATCCTAGACTCTAAGTTCTTTTGTATAAAACTACTAGCAATAACCTTAGCTGATATCCTCTTGGATACAATGCCTCTACATATAATCTGTACTGATGGCTGATTGATGTCAATTCAACTCTGTAGCCCAAACTATATTTGCTTAGCCACTCTTACTCAGTGTTTGTTTGCTTTCCTTCTTCATTTCTCTGCCCTGTCTGTCTAGGATGAGGTGAACTCTGGCCAGCATCTTGCTCAATGTCTTTATTAGCAGACTTGCGGGATGTGCCCGTCAAATTTTAAGTAGGTGTTTTATGTTTGCGATTTCTTTTCCTTAGCAAATATTTGTGTCTGGAAATTTTGCTTGCAGTGTACAAAGAAACCTTGTCTTCTTGGAAAGAAAACAACATCAGCAGGTCCATATTTGTCATTGCCTTGGGATATACAGAAATCCTGGGATTATTTGGAGGAAAATATTCATGTTACTGATCTAATTTATCATCAGAGTGCATTTGGCGGATGTCGTGTCATAAATTGGCTTTAAAAACTGACATATAATATTCTGTTAAAAAAACGAGTATTTTGGTTTCAAGAGTAAAGTTTTATAAAACTAAACATGTCAGATTCCAGGACTTCAGAATTTATGTACCATAGTGAGACTGGAGATGGAATCTAAGCACGAAAGGAAATGTTTTCTTGACATTTCTTTTCAAAACAAATCAACACTCGGGGTTGCTTTTAAAAGCACAATTCAATAACTGTGTAAAAACATTTTGCTTAAAAATTTCTTCTCCTTTGCTACCTGGAATGCCCTTTCTCTTATGTTCTATAATTTCCTTAAAAATTTAACTCACTTGTGGTGGGGAGGAACACAATCATACCTACCTCACAGGATGCTAGGATAAAGAGTATATACGCAAAGTCATGGGGCAGACATAGCTGGTACTCAGAACTTTTATGTATTTCATTTTATTTCTACATTCCTTCAGCCCTTTTATAATCAATTCACTGGCAAACTGCTCTTGATGAATGAGCCCTGGACTAGGAATAAGAAAACTTCAGTGCTGTTCCAAGCTAGTAGTAGTATTTGAATTTAAACCCAGACCTTTCTGTGCTCAGTTCAGAGGGCACCTATTCCAATTCGCTACTCATTTGTTCAATAAATATTTACTGAGCTTCACTCTGGTTCAAATCAACTCCATTGTACCCACGAACACAACCTTCAGGAACAAAGGCAGTCGGAAGCCCCACTACCTTCTAACCATTGGAGAGGTGCACCCCTTTCGCTTCTTTGTAATGCAAACTTGCACAGAACTGCTTCCCAGGCCACGGTTCCAACAAGGAACTGAAACGGAATCTGATCAATTCTGGATTTTTATGGTGGGTTTCAACACATACAATTTCAACTATGTTATCTTAGTGATATATTTAATATTGCATAACCCTGCACTCATACCAAAATAACCTACAGTTTAAAAATACTAAAGGAAGCTTACATGCACATGTTCATACTTGAACATCTTGTGGGAAACAGGGTTGGAAATGTGCTTTTAAAATATAAACATTTTGACATTAAAGTGAACTCTCCCTTTAACTAGCATGGATATCATTTTTCCAGATTTAGTTATAAAAACATTGAAAATCAACCCAATCGGTTTTCTAGACAGTGTTGTTAAATAATTTATCTTTTGCTTGTTTGTCTTTTCTTCTCTTTCAAGCCCGTGTATTTAATTTTTTCTTTTGATTAAATTTTATAATATTGAATATGTTAATAAATCACATCTTATTTGATTCTTTTTCTTTACATTTGCATTCATTTAAAACTGGCCCAATATACACATGAAAAATAATTACAGCATTTTTCTTTAATGTAACAAATCTTACAGCAAATCAACTCCTCTCTATAATGTTGTCTGCATTTTAGCATTTTGTATGTCAGACTCATTCACATTCTGTCAGGGCTTTATGATAAATAATAAACATTGCTTTCAAGAAATAATTTGAAAACCACTGGTGCTCAGTCCCTACCTCTGAGGAGAAATAACCTCACATTTCATAGAATGTTTGCATTCACAGGGATTAGAAAAGCCAGTGACCTCTCATGAGCTGAGAAATTTACAATACGGGAAGGTGCTCTCCCTTTGCTAAGAGACGCTCCCAAAACTTAGAAATTATAGCTGCCCCAGACAACATTCTGTGTAATGGGTCACATACTTTTGAAGCTTTGTTTATTCATCTTCACCCTTGTGGATGGGCCCAGTGATAAAATGGGCCGAACAGTCAGGTGGTGTAATGCCTAGCATTGGGGCATTTGAATGGAAACTGTCAGTGTTTTACAGGTGTGATTATTTGCCACCTGGTGTGGAATTGGACTAGATAACATTTCAGGTCCTTCCCAACCTGGAGATGATCTGATTCTATGAATTCCTTTGCTCCCTTTTGTATCCTCTGTTTCCCACCCACAACAAGGAAAAGATTAATGCAAAAGATATTCAGTTATGTTACTGACTTCACTTAAGGGCGTCCCTGTGGTCAAAAACTTTCTCATGAGGAATCTGAATATTTTATATAAAACCCATCTCACTTCCTCAGCTATGCTCTTCACTCACAGCCTCTTTTCAGTGGTAAGACACACTCTATCAGAACCAGGACACTTTCTACCCTCATATCCTGACTAACTCGTCCATTCAACAAATGTTTATTGGGTACATACTATACCAGACTTTGGGTTGTGTTGGTTACCAGGAACATAGCAGAGATCAGGATAAACAGGAATTCACTTATCACTGATTTTTCTTTTAATCAGATTTTTGGCCTGGTATGTTTAGTGGGATAAAAGGTGACCCCAGTGATATGTCCATATCTTAGTCTTTGGAACCTGTGATTATTATGTTATGTGACAAAAGATGTGACTAAATTAAGGGTCTTGAGAGGAGGAGTTTATCTTGTATTATCCAGGTGGGCTATATAACAATCCCATCTATCCTTATAATAGAGAAGCAGGGGGTGGGGGGAGGTTCAACACTACACATAGTGGAGAAGACGATGTGAAGACTGAGCAGACAGGAATGTGACTACAAGCCAAGGAATGTTTTTGAATATGCTAGCCAATAGTCATTTAATAAATTACATAAAAGATAAAGTTATTTTAAAGGAGTTCTTCAATTGAAAATATGCGCAAGTCACTTTAGATTTACTTTTGTGGTGATAATGAAAGACATACAAAATCTTTTATGTACGGGGGCACCTGGCTGGCTCAGTCAGTTGACTCTTGGTTTCAGCTCAGGTTATGATCTCATGGTGCGTGAGCTGAAGCCCCACATTGGGTTCCACACTGATAGTATGGAGACTGCTTGGGATTCTCTCTCTCTCTCCCCACCCCCGCTTCTTGCTTACTCTCTCACTACCCCTCCCCATTGGCTCTTCTCTCTCTCTCTCTCTCTCTGTCTCTCTCTCTCTCTGTCTCTCAAGATAGATAAATAAATTAAAGAAAATCTTTTATGTATTTGTGATTTTTGATAGCCATAACAAAAAATTATTTGAAAAAGACAATAAAGGAAAGGTGTATAGGTTGCTTTATAACATTAAAGTTCCATTGCATTTCATACACGTATCAGTGCCTGAAGTAGATATTGATGTTTGGTTACTAGACAGCCATTTTTTTTTCTTTTCTGAACTATGCTAGCTGTGTTCAAATGGCCACACAGCCCATGAAACTCACAGCTGACGCCACCTTCTCATCTTGGGCTCTACCCTCTTTACAAAGGATTGACTCTGGAATGAACATATGCCACAATTTGACAGATGAGACACAAAGGACTCACTTATTGAGGACTGCTGAAAAAGTTATTTTTTGCTTATCTGGAAGAGGGTTGAGGAAAGTTCTCTTTCTTCTACCCAATGTGAATAAGAAAGAATGCAACTGTTGCCATCCTATGACATTTTAGGAGGAAGGGGGCACTTGCAGTCCTGATCATTTGAATCAGCCAACATTGAGGTTCATCCTACTTTAGACTTCCCATTTAAGCAAGCTAATTCAAAGTCCCATTTTTCAAAAGGCAACTTTGAATTATACTTTCTGTTACTTGCACATATCCTTGCACATATCCTAGCAAATGGCTCTGCCTGTTCACTGGTCTAATATGAACACTTATTATCTATAATTAAGTTATTATTTAAATTCGAATTTAATAAAGGTAGTAACGTATGTGAGAATTAACCAGAAAACAAGAGATGCTCAATAGCTAAGAAGGAAAGATAAAAAGTAGTGAAGATAATTATAGTTTGCATTTTTTTAGGTGTGGGATAAAGAAGCAAAAAAAGATGTAGTTCTTAGTACTAAATAGATTCTGTGAGACTATATAGCAAATGGCTTATGATCCTTCCATTGTAAAATTTGCTTAGAATAGGCTTTCCCTCTAGAAAGTTGTTAAAATAGCATATGTTGCCTCCAAAATTCTCCAGCTGGATAATGTTTCCTGCTGAACTACTCTTAGCCCTCCCAGAAATGTGGTAAACATGAAGTGATTTGGAGGTTGAATCAAAGTCAGATTATTTTTAAAAATACCTACACCAAATACATAAGTTCACTAAGGCAAAAGGTAAAAGTAATAAATATTAGCATATGGTCTAATAGGAAAAGCTAAAAAACATGGGGAAATAGTCATGCAGTCTACAGCAAGAAAGGTTTTATACGTTATTTGGAAAGCTTCTTGCTTGGTAAAGCAGAAATTATACTTGAAACTATATTGTTACAGGAAAGAAGACTTGTTTTTCCTTTCTTCCATTTGTAAGTAATGATGTGTCATTTCCAGAAAATATAAGAAAATTCTTCTAGACCTAACAATTATTGTTTCTCTAACCAAATGCCTCCTTAAATTTGGTTTCCTGATATTTTATTACATAATCCTACAACAGCTGTAGAAGCAAGGTCTATTAATGGATTCTGAATATGATTTAGGAAAGAAACTTATAGGGTACTTTAGGAACACCTTTTTGAGGGAGGGTGGCAAGGGAGCCAAGTCTATGGATCCTGGGAGCCTGCAAAGGTCAGGCAGGTAAGGACAAATGCACCTAGCCTTCTTACTTATATATTTATTGATCTATTCTCAACGACACGGTCAAAATAAGACCTTTTGGAGAAATGTGCCAATGATGGAAGCACATAGAAAGGAAAAACATGATCTTTTAGGACGAATGCTATTAGTCACTTGCTCTTCCAGCTCTTCAAAAACAGCTTTGATCTCTAAACAAAACAAGTTATTGCAAGGAAGTACCAAAGGAGAAACATGAATATGGAGTTTTTAGAGTCATGTTGTCAGTTGTTATCATCCAATGCTTAATCCGTGAGCTACTACTCTCTCGCTTTCTCTCCTCCCCTCATTCTTCCCTGAGCCACATCTAGGACTTAGGTACCTTTACACATCTCCATTGAACTGTGACGACTGTGAATGGAGCTGGAGGAAGTCAGTTGGGCGTGTTCATTTATGGGTTGACAAACATCGCCACGGGATAGAACATATGATAGCAGTCTAGAAAGAAAATGCTCAAATCTGTATTCTAGACCATGAGTTGACAAGCTTTTACTACAAAGACCCAGGTGGTCAACCTTTTAGATATTGCGCGCAGCCTCTGTCACAACCATTCAACTCTGCCATTGAAGTGAAAATGTAACCCTGGACTACAATGTAAATGAAAATATGTAAATGAAGGGGCATTTCTGTGTTCCCATAAAACTTTATTTATGGACGCTGATATTTGAATTACATAAAATTTTCATATATCCTGAAATGTTAGAATTCTTTTGATTTTTCTCTCTCAACTACTTAAGAAATGTAAAAAAGCATTCTTAGCCCACAGGCATATGAAAACGTGGTGGCAGATTTGGCTCCTGGGCGAGAAGTGGCGGACCTCCTTACTCTAGAACCACTCCATCTTCGATTTCTTAGAAAGGGGAAAACCAGGAGGTATCATCCAGCTTATTCCAGGCTTCTTCTCCCCATTCCGTGAGCTAATCGTGTTGCAGAATGAGAAATCATTATGTAAGGACATGAAACTTGTTAGAAGAGCAATTTGCGATGGTTTCATGAAAGACTTGTAAGAAATGTCCAACTATCTTTATAGTCCCATAAAGTAGAGAGCCTTTCACATGTCACAAACATTGGAACGACAGAACCAAAAGTTAATAAAAACAGTTAAGTGAAACTATTTTTTTAAGGTTTGTTTTCAGGTATCTTCCTACAGGCTTTCTTTCAGCCTCTAATGCAGAGAAACACCTTCTGGCTATTGACAGCCTATGTTTGGCTTCTTTCAGTTACCTATTGGTGTGAAATACACACTCCAAATCTAATGTCTCCAAACCATAATAACTTTTTATGTCTAGCAATATGGTGGCTTGGCTATGGAGTTCTGGTCTTGCCTGGGCTTATTCATGTAATTGTGTTTAGCTGATACGTAGATAGGGTTCTGGACTTACCTGGGACAGCTGGCATAGGTAGGCTTCTCTCTCCACATCCCAGCCCTCTTCATAGTATGTGGGCTGAGGGAAGTATTCTAAATGAGCATAGGTTAAAGCTGAAAAACCTCTTGAAGCCCAGGACCCAGAATTTGCATGGCATCATTTTCTCCACATTGTATTGTTCAAAGCAAGTCAGAATTCTAGCCTAGATTCAATAGAGAATTTATGGACAACAAACAACCTACCATAGCACATTTGTCTCAGGACTTGTGGAATCTATGAAGCCAAATTATCCCTTTTATTTAGAAGCATTTGGATTTTCATAACTGTATATTAAGAGAAAAAAACCTTAAAAATACAGTTACAATGCTTAATGAAGAGATTTCAGAACAACACAAATGAATGCAATTTATAAGACTAGTGTTATTATGAAATGGGTTTGTGTTGGCTCTTGTCATTTTGATAAAATGGAAAATCCAAGGAGACCGCACTGTGGAGACAGTGCAGAGGATGAACACAGTGCAAAAGATTAAAATGGTAGGGAGATTCTCAAATATGTCAGGGACAGGCTCAGGACAGGCACTTGGAGGATTTGGGAGAAACGACGCCACGCATGGTGGTATAGATTGTAGAGACAAAAGTGTGAGAATGCTTTGGTCATGGTCACAGAACTGTGGAGCAGGAAGAGCTCCCAGAAGTTGTCATATGGAACTTAGGCATAAGTCAACAAGTCCACAATAAAGTGGCCAGACTCCCGTGTTAGAGTGTTTTTAGTTCAGATTTAAGACCTTCTTTGTCTAGACCAACATCTTTACAATCTGCAAGACACATTTCCTTCCCTTTTCCTTTTTTTCTTTTTTGAGAGAGAGAGAGAGAGACAGAGAGAGAGAGAGAGAGAGAGAATGCAAGTGGGGGAGAGGGGAAGAAGGAGAAGGGGGGAGAGAATCTTAAGCAGGGTCCATGCCCAACACAGAGCCCAATACCAGGCTCAATCTCAGGACCATGAGATCATGACCTGCGCTGAAATCAAAAGTCAGACGCTTAACCAACTGAGCCACCCAGGCACCTCCTGCAAGGAACATTTTCGAATGTCGCTAGGAAACAACTGGGGCTCTGAGTGGCAATAAAGTGGTGGGAAGGAGAGACTTAGCCAGGTTATGATACTGCTGCAGGATGGCAACCTGACCCTATCTACTACAGGGTCTTAATGCTTACTGCTTAAGTCAACTCCACCCAGAAAGGTCTTAGCAGTAACTTGTTTCTTCAAATCTAAGATGCTATCTACTTTAAGTTGCATCCTTATTTACATACTATATAAATTATTATATATTATATAATTTTTATATTCTTATATTTTTATAGAATCTAAGTAAGTATATACTAACTAAAGTACATATAATTATAAGCTGCCACTAATGGCTAAGATGCATCCTTTCTGCTTTCAAAGATAAATTATGAGAAAACATGCTTTTTAGAGGTAATGGAATTGACTAGTAATAATGAAAATAGCATGGACTAAGCAATAAGCATGGGAACATGCTAAGAATTTTTCATATTTTTCATCAATGCTCATTACACTCTACAAAGGACTTTCTATTATTGTAATTCCTATTATATGAACAAGGCAACTGAATCTAAAGAGATTAAGCCACCTGTTCAAGGTCACATAGCTAGTAAATACAAAGCTAAGTTCTATCCTTGGTCTAACTCCAAAACTTGAACTCTTAATCACTAATCCATATGGCTTTTCCTGCAAATTGGTCACAGACATGGGGCAAGGTACTGTTCAATGAACCCTCGCAAAAACAAACACGTTAAAACAAATTAAGACTTCAAAGATCTGAAATTAAAACAGAAAAGCTGTGGGCCAGTGGGATCATATTCACTTTCCCACCACTCAGAGGGCAGAGTAAGGAATCTGACCATTAGGTAAAAGGCAGAGGGGTTTCTGGTCCACACATCCCTATGTAGACATTTCATTTCCTCCTTTTGTATAACCTAGTAGTGCTCAAGATTTAGCAGGCCTAAGAATATATATATATATATATATATATATATATATATATATATTCCTAAAAGTTCTCTACCTTCTGAGCAACTATGAGAACTTTTCAGAGAAGTTTTGTCTTTATCCAATGTTGGCAGACAAATGTATCCAGGATTTGATAACCCTTAAGCTGGTTACGACTGCTTCCACATGAAAGCACCTAGCAGATGACAGTCTTCAGCGTTTGGTGATATTCCATTTAGTTCTAAGATTCTGTCACTACTTATTTGTTAACTTTTTGAATGTGGCAGAACCATCACTTTCTCTTCCACTCACTGTAGCTTGATAAATCATCCCGCAGGTCAGGTAGAATATCTAAATACCATGCTGGGGATGCTGAGATATATATAGTCCCTGACTTCAAAGAATTCGTGGTCTACAGGAAACCAAGAGTTGAACAAATGGCCATAACTGAGGTCAGGATAATTTGGCAACACATGTAATGAAGACATATCCCACCTAGGTTGGCCAATTTAGCTTTCCTGATAAGCTGACGCCCTTGCTGCATTTAGAGATATGGAAGAATGAGACGTTTAAGAATACGTAAAAATGAAAAAAAAAAGTATGTAGAAAGGAATCAAGATGAATGGTGCAAGTAAGAGAAGGAACGCAAGCCAAAGGGAAGGAGGCAAGGACCTTCAAGAGCAAAAATGACACCAATGATTCACACTACTCTGAAGCTTACATTTTTCACTAAACTATGTATCATGAGCATCCCTACAGATCAGTGATAAGAACTAATTCACTTTTTCTAATAGCTACATAGTAATCCCAAGACATGATGCAGATTATCCAACTATGCCTGTACTCTTGGACATCCAGATTATTTTCAGAATTTTGCTATTACAAATAGTGTTGTCATG
The DNA here is from genome assembly GCF_007474595.2 of Lynx canadensis. Lineage (NCBI taxonomy): Eukaryota > Metazoa > Chordata > Mammalia > Carnivora > Felidae > Lynx > Lynx canadensis. The sequence continues at coordinate 20,314,390 of NC_044311.2, read as the reverse complement.
AACATTCACTTATGTGTAATTGTATGCTTACCTGCTTTGATTTCTCCTAAGATCATATCTGCAATTTGATATTATTAAGTCAAAGCATATTTTATCAAAAAAAAAGTCAAACTGGTACATCAATTTATCTTCTCATCTAGCAGTGTAGGGACAGATATTATTAAATTTTGCTGATTTTATGAGCATAATAATAATAGATCACCATTGCAATTTGTACTATCTGAACCACTGATGAGGTTGAAAATATTTTCTTTTCTGTGATGAGCCTGTTTATATCATTGGGCATATCCCTGTTTTTTTGGTCATTTTAGGGCTTCTTTTGAATACTTAGAATATTAACTATTTTTCTTTCAAATTATACACGCTTTTTCTATTTTTTGTCTTTTGACTTTTTAATGATGACTTTGACTTTGGTGAAGTCATCTATGATGTATTTAGTTAAGACTATTTTTAATTTCATAAATGCATATGCATTCTTTGCTTTCATAAATTTTTTAGTTTCTGAGCTTCCTCTAGAAATCCTCCAATACCTCAAATTTATTCCATCACCTTTTACCATTTATAACATTAAATTTTTTGTTCACCTTCAAACTATTTATCATTTTAGCATTGCTTTATCTTTTAGGAAAAAGTGAAAGATAACTGGTTTTTAAATAAGTAATAATTAAATATATAATATTTTCTCACCTGTGCAGGTCAGCTGGGATCTGACAGACTAGCCAGTTAGAATATCATTCAGAATACTTGTTATTTTGGATGGATGTGTGAATAAGGAGTTGGGAGAGGAAGGTAATGTAGGAAGGTGAATGAATTTTATCCTGGAATCTGATTCCTGTCAGATATGATTTCTATTGCTTATGTGGATTTTCCTCCACATTATTTCCAGCAGTTATGAATTGAATTTGACCCCCCCCCCTTTTTTTGAAAAGCTGGGCAGCCATTGATAAGCATGAAGGATCGCTTAAAGCTCAACTTGGCTCACCAGAAGGTTCTTTGCGGCCATAGTGGATGCTCACTGTGATGCTTCTTTATGTTGATTTTGTTATTAGATCTTTAGAATGGTTGCTCACTTATTGGCCTAAGAACATGAATTGAAACCCAAAGGGTTGTTTTATAATTTTAAAACTTTTGAATGTGAAACAAAAGTCTTTTCTTGCTTAATTCAGCCTCATAGTCAATCCATCACCTCTTGAATGCCAAAATGGCATCGAAATACAGTACTTTTCAGCTTTGGTTATTTCTACATTTGATCTGCTGTCAAACAGCAGTTAAGCTGCTGCACAAGTATTATTTTGATAAGGCCATTTCTAAAGACAGAATTCAAAACAAGAACATTATAGTCTCCCCCATTAAGGTCAAATGAATAGTATTCTGCCAGACATTGTTGGGGCACTTCTGAAAATCTATTCTCTTTTAAATTGCACTGCATTATACTTTCCGAAGAATGTTTACTCCTTATTTGAAATTGTTTAGAGTAAAAGTTTCCCAGAACAGTTTCTGTAGAAGCTGGGTTGGCTTTTATTGGAAACTGGTTTATCCTAGAGAGTAGTTTTCTGGACAAATGCTAGAGGGTGATCAGAACAAGCCGAACGGGACCATCCTGTGTGGGGGAGCTCTGACCAGTTAGAAGATGGTATCAGAACAAACTCTTTGGTATGGGGAAGAGGGTTTCAGAACCAGGTGGAAACACTCAGGGACTCGATATTAATTCTTCTATCACTTTGAGTTTTGCTGGGGTCTTAAAATGGGCCAGCCAGAAAGATCACCAGTGTGGCATAAGTGGCCCAAGAGTTATCATGGCCCTTTGGGCTAAGTTTCAGCCAGGAAAAATGCAAGCCTGATGTCTGTTTTAGAAAAGTGGGCTCCAGGGATACAAAGTCACTTATGTTTCTCATATTCTATAATCCAGGCAAGTGAAAGGTAGACTCTGGTTGAAGGGTGATAACGACTGAAAACATTAATTTGTTAATTCGACTAAAGTTTATTGTGCCTTTAAAATATACAAGGCAATCTACTAGGCACTTCAGGAAATACAAAAATGAATAAAACCAACAAGTTATCAAATAGTGGACATACATTAAAGTCAGGATATAGCAAACAGGAATAATTAAGGAATTACCAATTTTGAAAAGGAAAGAAACCCCAGAAGATGGTATATTCTTACAGAAAGAGTTGTGCAGTATGGACTTTGACAGGTAGGAATAATTCCAAGAGTCCTGGGTGGAAATGGGAGGACTGGCACCTCCAAGGCCAGGGGGGAAAATTCATTCTAACTTTCTAGCTAGCATCAAGTCCATTCAAAGCATCATGCTTCCTGCTATGGGAACAAAGTTGCAACAGACATGAATCATGCAGGAAGGCACTCCAGTAGGGAGATAAGATACATTCACAAATACAGATGATACAAGATAGAAAGTAATGCATTACACTAGAAGCATATATAGATCCTCGTTCTGGGAATTGCGTTGGAATTTAGAGAGATACTCGGCATGAAAAGAAGCCAGAGCCAGGGGATTTGAAAATACATACATCTTATAGAATTTCACTATGGTATCTAATTCTAATCTTAAAAGAACCATGAGAGGTAGACAAAACAGGCTAAGATTTATTATTATCCCTGTTTCACAGATGGGGAAACTCAGTTAAAGAAGAGGGCTTTTGTTATTATTTTTGTTGTAGTTGTGTTTCACTCCTCAACAGTAGTTTCATAAATTTGTTCTTGCTAAAGGGAATTCACCCTGATGTGGGACCAGAGAATCAGTTGCTTTATTCCAGCCCATCAGCGGATTGGACATAACGGATGGTGCTTTTGGCATTTATCACTGACAACCTATATGTTGAAGTCGTCTGATGCTCAGTTTTCCCATGTCAAGTGGGAGGTAATAAAGCCTACTTGAAAAATCAAACAGGAAACCCTTTTAAAAGTGATACACAAAGTTGAGGTGTTAACTTGTGCATGGTAAACATTCAGTCCAAACTCAGTGTCAGGACATCGTTTTAAAAATTTACCCCAGTGAGGGGCATCTGGGTGGCTCAGTTGGTTAAGCATCCAACTTCAGCTCAGGTCACGTTCTCATGGTTCATGGGATCAAGCCCTGCACTGGGCCCTGCCTTGACAGTGTGGAGCCTGGTTGGGATTTTCTCTCTCTCCCTCTCTCTCTGTGCCCTCCCCACCCCACCCCCCCGCCACTCGTGCTTTCTCTCTCTCTCTCTCTCAAGAATAAACTTAAAAAGATTTTTATCCCAGTGAAAGATTTTTAATATCTGAAATATTTAGGCCTCTGAGGAACTTGTCATAATCAACAAAATTGCACTATCATCAAATTGTCCACATTCTACTGGGAACTAGTATTTTCATTTAGCTTGAAAGGCAAAAAAGATCAATTTTACTGTAATTTTATGGAGCTGACTTATTCAACTTCACAAACAGACAAACATCAGGGTATAGTTCCACTGTGACTACGCTTAGATAATTTAAGAGATCCAGATAGACTTTTGAATTGGTTTTATAGATGTTGGTTTCACTTATAGTACTATTGTACTTCTGACATTTTAAAATATGTGTTGATATACTACTAAACCATCAACAGGGACAAACAACAACGGCAAAAAGATCCAGAATTTGCTAATCTCTGACACACAGGTCTTAGTGTGACTTTGCAACTTTTTTCTTCCAGAGAATCACTTAGAGTTAAAATGTTGGAACTATCATTAGTCATTTACTTTTTGGTCCAGTTCATTGAAAATGCCAGATTACAGGTTGCATATCTGTACTGCAAATTTGCTGTCTGTTATACAACCCAGCTGATTAAAAACAAAGGCGAGGGGCACCTGGGTGGCTCATTGGTTAAGCATCTGACTCTTGATTTTGGCTCAGGTTATGACCTTACAGTCGTGAGATCGAGCTCTACACCAGGCTCCATGCTAAAGGCGCAGAGCCTGCTTGGGTTTCTCTTTCTCCCTCTCCCTCTGCCCCTCCCCTGCTCATGCACTCTCTCTCAAAATAAATAGATGAATAAAGTTAAAAAAATCAAGAAGAAAAGGAGGCTGGAGATTTAACTTTGCCTCTTGGCCATAGTTTTCGGCACAAAATGACTTCTGGTGTAATGGAATCTGAGAGACATGATAATTTTGGTTGTGCCACAAATTCATGCCTGAAAGCAACCAAGGACACAGTAGCTCCTGCAACTGGGGCTATCTTTTTCTCCATCTTCTCTTTCTGTACATCTCTTTTCAGTTATGAAATCTACTCTCGGAACTGATATGGAGATCTAAGTAAAAATTATTTTTTTCAGCATTACATTTTAGAAACATGAACTGAACAAACCCTGCCAGTTTCCATTAATCCAGATCACCTTCAGCATTACAGTCTCTTCCAGGAAGCATATGGGTTTTTTTTGTTTGTTTGTTTTTGTTTCTTATAGTCCTGTAAGTGCTCTCTGATGTATAAAGATACCCCTGGGGAGAAAAACCTTAATAACCTCAGCCACATTTGCCATATTATAACATCAGGATGTTCAGTGAAAGGGCTTAAAAGACTTGATTATTAGAGATGGAATTTTTGTGGTTCATGAGCGCTCTGATGAATCAACATCTTTGACTTTTAAGGGAGAGAGCTTGCCTGCAACTTCTGTATCAATGTCAGGGTAAGAAAATCCGCCTGGGTATAGAAAAATATTTGGAGATTCACACAGAAAGAGGCCAGTAGAGCAAAAATAAGTTAATCTTACTGATAAAGACCATGAAGTAGCTTTGCACAACACAGAAGGGCCCCAAAGCACGCTGACACTGACACCACGCTGCAGTTGTGATTTCTGGTGAACCGGCTAGTGACACACAGGGAAAACTTCTGCTCCTAAGTGAAAATGAACACGGAGGCCCTAGCAGCTTGGGCCATGGAAGTCAGGGAAAGAACTGCACATTAGCCTTTGTTGGGGACAGGCTACCTAGTTACAATTGCACAGCTGGTGAAACAGGCCAAGAATATTTGGAAAAAGTATTTGAGAAGCGACTCTCAGTTCTGGAGTGCTCTAGATGCTCAAACCTATTAATAGATCCTATAGCAATTCACCTTTGCATCACCTCTGCCCAGCCCTGGAACAGGTAATACTCAAGTTATTCAAAAGTCTCTTAATGTTAGGTTAGGGTTCTACAGATTTAAAAAGCACTTTATCCTAAACTCGCATGGTGGGAAAATTACTGACTTATTGACTTGTCTGTGCTCCTTTGTTTTTTTTTTTTTTTTTTTTTCTCTTGTCTTTGAATTCTAGTAGGTAGCAAGAGTGTACAATGTATTGCTTTAGGGATTTTTCCATGGCTGAAAGGTGAAGCAGCCTTTTCCTCCAGGCATATGAAAAAACAGGAATATTTTCAGAAAAATACGACATATTGCTGGAAGGGCAGAACGCCTGAGTACACTTGTGATGTAGGGGAGATCTAAGAGAATGGGGAGTAACTGAGATTTCTCTGGGACCTTGGGTCTGACTCCAAGGCATTACCCATCGCCAAGATATACCTCGACTTTGGAGAGTGAGAATGGGAAGTGCTGAAAGGAGTGGCTGAAGAAAGTTGCACCCAGACACAAATCCATGCCAAGGCTACAGATAGGTGGGACCCAACGGAACCTTGTGGGCTTGAGCTAGTGGCTGTCCTGGAAAAACAAAGGAAAGTAGTGGTGGCCTGTTATTGCTGCACTTGATTTTGACAACCCCATGGATTTATGACCTAACAAAGATCACGTGACTAGTCAAAGGTAAAAAGCAAAAGAAGAACACAGATCTCCTCCAGCCCCATTTAGATTCCTTTCTGTTACAGGGCTCCAAGCTCAACTTTTTCGAGAGAAGCCGATTCAAAATTTTAATTCCACATCAGCTGCCAAAATTTCACCTCGGGAAATCCAGCTGCTAATGATATTTTCACCAGTAGAAACATGGAACAATTTATATTTTCATGACTCATTTCCCAGAGACCCTGTATGAATTAAAAAAAAAAAGCTGTATATGCAAAGAGCTTTGTTAGTTGTTTGGAAGGCTCCTATTATCTATATTCAAAACAGTTGCTGCTGGGAAACGAAGCAAGGGAATTGAGAATAAGAAGGAGTCTATGGCTTACTGTCAAAATTTCAAAGAACAAAATAAAACAATAAATGTATACATTGATAAGACCACATCAATTAAGTAAAAGATTGCATTTCTATGGTTTTGACAGAACTAGGAGCAAAACATCTTAATAATTCAATTGTTTCATGCTGATTAGAATCTTAAGCTCTTAACATATTTTCGATTACTAGAAAAAAGAAGAATTAAATAATTACATGGTGAGTATAGTTTATTGAATAAAATAATGCTTTTGCAGTTTCCTCCCTCATTTGGGTATGTGTGTTTCAATTTTATTGAGATATGATTTTGTACAATAAAAGTCACTACTTTTAAGTGCATCATGTTATGAGTTTTGATAAGTGTGTTAAGGCCTGCAGGTGCTGCTACCATCATGATATAGAACATTTCTATCACCCGCAGAAAATTTCCTCTTTCTTCTTTTGTAATCAGCCTTCTCCTCTACTGATGGTTTTTGGCAGCAACAGGTTCTTTTTCTTTTCTTTACTTTAATTTTAATTCGACAAGAATGCTTAACGTGGGACAGATCCTTCTCACAGATTTTTCAGTGTACAATACAGTATGGTAAACTATAAGCACGATGTTGTACTGCAGATCTCTTATCTTTGCATATCATATATCCATGAATATCTGAAACTTTGTACCTATTGATTAGCGGCTCCTGATTGCCCTTTCCCCTACCCACTGCCAATGACTATTGAATTCTCTGCTTCCATATTTCACTTAGCATAATGTCTTCAAGGTTCACCCACGCTGTCACATATTTCTGGATTCCCTTCTTTTACAAGGCAAATAATACTGTTGTATGTATGTACCACATTTTCATTATCCATTCATCTCTCGATGAGTATTTAGATTGTTTCCATATCTTTGCTATAGTGAGCAGTACTGCAATGAACATGGGCTTGGTAACATCTCTCTGTCATCCTGATTTCCATTCTTCTGGATAAATACACAGAAATGGAGTTTATGGAGAAGACAACAGAATATAAAAAACAGTAGAAATAAATGAAATAGAGAACAAAAAAAATCACATGATCATCTCAATAGATGCAAAAAAAGCATTTGATAAAATTGAACTTCCTTTTATAATAAAAAAACTGTCAACAAACTATGAATAGAAATTACTTCAATATAATAACGGACATATGTGAAAAGCCTACAGCTAATATCATACTCAGTGGTGAAAAACTGAAAGCTTTTCCTCTAAGATCAGGAATAATGCAAGGATGCCCACTGATGCCACCTCTATTCAACATAATATTGGATGCCCTAGCTACAGCATTAGGCAAGAGAAAGAAATAAAAGGCATCCAAATCAGAAAGGAATAAATGAAATTGCTCTCATTTACAAATGACATATTTTTATATATAGAATACCCAAAGAACTACACACACACACACACACACACACACACACACACACACACCTGTCGATAAATGGTAAATGAATTCAGTAAAGCTGCAGGATATAAAATCAGCATACAGAAACCATTTGTGTTTCATACTCTAACAACAACTACCAGAAAAGGCAATTAGGAAAACAATCATATTAACAACGGCATAAAAAGAATAAAATACTTAGAAATAAACTTAATTAAAGAAGTGAAAGTATTATACATTGAATACTACAAAATATTAATGAAAGAAATTATAGATGACACAAACAAATGGAAGGACATGTTATGCTCATGGATTAGAAGACTTAATAAATATACTTAATATTGTTGAAATGTCCACACTACCCAAAGCTATCTAAAGATTCATTGGAATCTCTATCAAAACCTCAGTTGTATTTTGTACAGGGATAAAACAAAATCCTAAAATTATGGAATCACAAAGGATCCTGAATAGTGAAAATCATCTTGAGAAGAACAAAGCTGAAGGCCTCATATTTCCTGACTTCAAAACATATTACAAAGCTACAGTAATCTAACCATTATGGTACTGGCATAAAGACATACATATAGACCAATACAGTACAATAGAGAGCACAGAAATAAATCCATGCATACATAGTCAACTGATCTTAGACAACGATGCCAAGAATATACAATGGGGAAAGAATATCATTCAACAAGTGTTGCTGGGAAAACTGGATATCCACCTGCAAAAGAATTAAATTGGAATTTTCTTTTAACAACCATAAACAAAAATCAACTCAAAATAGATTAAAGATTGAAACATAAGATGTGAAACTGTAAAACTCCTAGAAGAACACATGGTGGAAAACCTTCATGACCCTGGTGTTTGCAAACATTTCATGATTATAACAAATAGCACAACCAACAAAATAAAAAAAAATAAACAAGTGATTTATTTTCTAACACTCTTACTTTGTCATTTGTCTCTTCCAGAATTTCATTATAAATGGAATAATGCAAGAACTTCTTTACGTCTGACTTTTTTCATTTAGCATAATGCTTTTGATATTCACTCATTCTATTGCAGGTATCCATTGTTTATACCTTTTTATAACTGAGTAGTAATGTAAGCATATAACAAATTTGTTTATCCACTCATCAGTTAATAGATATTTGGGTTGTTTCCAATTCGAGATTATGATGAACAAAGCCTGTATGAATACTCACATGTGAGTTTTTGTGTAAATTCATGTGCTGTATTGTGAGTGTATGTTTAAATACATAAGAAACCAAAAAAAATGAATGACTGTACCATTTTAAAATTCCAGAAGCAATGTATATGAGTTTTGATTGCTCCACATATCTGCTAATACTTTGTATCAGTTTTATTCATTTTAATTTTTCTTTTTTCTTTTTTAAATATTTTTAAGTTTATTCATTTATTCTGAGAGAGAGAGAGAGAGAGAGAGAGAGAGAGAATGAGCACACAGGGGAGGTGCAGAGAGAGAGGGAGAGAGAGAATCCCAAGCAGGCTCCACACTGTCAGTGCAGAGCCTGATGTGGGGCTTGATCTCACTAACCACGAGATCATGACCTGAGCAGAAATCAAGAGTCGCACACTTAACTGACTGAGCCACCCAGGTGCCCCTAATTTTAATTATTCTTGAGGGTGGGTAATGTTTTGTGTCTTTGGTTTTAATTTGTGAATATCTAGTAATTAATAATATTGAACATTCTGTATGTAGTTCTTTGCCATCCATATAACTAGTGAAGTGTCTGCTCAAATAGTTTGCTCTTTTTTTTTTAAGTGGGTTGTTTGCCTTTTTATTATAGACTTGTAAAAGATATCCTTAATGCCATTCAGATTGAAAGGAAAAAAGCAAAACTGTTTTTTTTTTATTTTTTTTTCCCCAAATGTTTATTTATTTCTATTGAGAGAGAGAGCACGAGCAGAGGAGGGGCAGAGAGAGAGAGGGAGAGAGAGAACATCCCAAGCAGGCTCCATGCTGTCAGCACAGAGACAGATACGGGGTTTGATTCCATAAACTGCAAGGTCATGACCTGAGCCAAAATCAAGAGTCAGACACTCAACTGACTGAGCCACCCAGATGTCCCATCTAAGATGGTTTCACCTATGCAGAAAATAAGAAATAATTTTAATTACTAAATTAAAAAATAAAATTAAAATAAGAAATAAGAAATAAGTGAATTTAGCAGAATTATAGGGTTTTGTCAATAAACCAAAATTAAATGTATTTCTATATATATGAATATGAACACACAAATTGATAGCAATACATACAAGCTATCATTTACTAAGGTGTAAAAATAAAATAAATAATTTATTATGAAATGAACAAAAATATACAAGACCTATACACTGGAAGCTAATAAAGTTAAAAAGTTAATAAAGTTAATAAAGGTATATACTTGTCCTGGATCTAATACTCATATATGATAAGGTGCCAGTTTTAAGGATTATTATAAAGCTATAGTAATGAAGAGGCCGTGGTACTGGGTAAAAACAGACATATGTTAGAATGGAATATTACAGAAAATCCAAAAATGCACACACATATATATGGCAAGCTGATGTTTCTTACAGGTGCCAAGGCAATTCAACAGGCAAAGAATAATCATTTCTTTTTTTTTATTATGAAATTTATTGTCAAATTGGTTTCCATACAACTCCCAGTGCTCATCCCAACAGGTGCCCTCCTCAATACCCATCACCCACCCACCCCTCCCTCCCACCCCCCATAAACCCTCAGTTTGTTCTCAGTTTTTAGGAGTCTCTTATGTTTTGGCTCCCGCCCTCTCTAACCTTTTTTAAACTAATGGTTCTGGAATAACTGGATATTAATATACAAAACAATAAAAAATTAGAAGAGTGAAACTCAACGTTACATTATACCATACACAAATACTAACTCACAATGCATTTTTGACTTAAGCACAAGAGATAAAATTATAAAAATTCTGGAATATATATACATATATATATATATATATATATATGTATATATATACATATGTGTGTGTGTATATATATATATATATATATATGAAAATATTAGTGAACTTAGGTCAGGCAAAGACTTTTTAAAAAGTATATGGAGAGTGCAACTATAGAAAAATTTAATACATTGGATTTCATCAAAGTTAAAAGTTTTTCTCATCAAAAGGAGCTGTTAAAAAAAAAAAGTAACATAACATTTTGAAAACATTGGTATATATAAATAGCAAAGGAAATGGAGTGAAGTTACTCTGGCTGGAGACATTTGGTGAAATCCTACTTAAGGCTGACTTTTATTTTTAGAATTGCTAGACAGTTTGATTCACCTTCTAGTCCTATGGGATGAACAATTTTCACCTCTTCTCTCCCTTCTACTTTTCCCCATAAACTTGTGCACAGCTATTCAAATCCTACAGTAAAATCAAAGACAAATTTCTCAGGCATTGTGCTTGGATTCCAGGGGGAAAGTCCCTGCCACATGTGAAATACGAATCTTCAGCTAGAAGCTACTTTGATTAAGCCTTCCGAGGGCTTCCGTGATCTCAGTCTCCAATGTAAACATCAGGGATTTGGACAGATTATTTACAGTCATGAATGTTTCTGACCCAGAATAATACTTTTAGACAACAGAAAAAAATAAATTGACAATAGCTCTGTTTTCTTTTTGGCTACTTTTCTCCATGATCTGACCTCATATGATCATAAATTTGAAAATATTTAATACTTAAAGATGAAAATCCCTTTTAACCAGTTTTTCAAGTATCATTTAAAATGTTTTCTTTTATGAGTTCTAGACATTGTGGAATTTAAAGAGAGGAAAAACACTTTCAAACACTGAAACCAATGTAAAGTAGATTTCTTTTAGATTTACCAATAAAGATCAGCATTTAAAGTACCAACAGGATGTGGCTATCTTATTTCAAGGATCTATTCCCACACTGGGTACCCAAAGTATTGTATTTTAATCAAGTAGCAGAGTAGCTGGAATAAAAAATGTTCCAAATTCACATACACTCAATCATAAAATGAGTCATAAATGACTGAAACTTTGAAAACGGACTAGTTGAGTAGCTTAGAAGTTTGAAAGATCTCTTTATCATTGTTAGCTTCCCTTTTTCCATCAAAAAACAGTACATAATTAATAATATTACATTTATGAAACTTCTGATCATTTTTTGGGCCAAAACAGACTCCAAATGTACCAATAGAAATTACTTATTCTTGGGAATAGATAATTAGAGATCATATTCTATTTTTGAATATAGCCACATTGCATTATCTCTTATGAAAACTTTCATTACTTAAACTCATTTTATACCCCTGTCTTAAGGCTTATTAACAGTATAAAAATATTTCTCTATGATCATTCTCATCATATCTGCATTTTATAACATATTTAAACTCTGCATGATATCATTGGTTGCCCACATTATTTGTACTTGGGAATTATACGTATGCACATACCTGTTACATCCATATTTTTTATTCAAGGTATTTTACTATTTTTACACACCATGATGTTGAAACAGAAACGTCAAAGTAATTTCTTTCCAGAATAACTAAGTCTACCTTATGCATCTTACATATTCAGTATAATAGTGCTACATCTTATATGGTAAGAAAGTAAAGTCTAAAGTAATGCCACTGTGTGAGCTGATACTTAAGCATTATCTTATATTTTCATGAATTGTTTAAATACTTATATATAGCATGTTTTTCTATTTCTCTTTTTAACACAAGAGAATAAAACAATCTGAATATTCAACATGCCCTTCCTTCAAAACTGCCTTTTTTTTTTTTTCCAACAGGATAAAATATACAGCACAGATCCCAAAATGGGGCACTGAAATAATTAAAAAATAATTTTCCTAATATTTTCTTCCATTTATGCCCCAATTAAAATTCAGTTATTTTCCAAATTGTACATCAAATCTACTCCTTTTTCAATTCTCACCCCAAGCATCACCCTAGACACCATCATTTATTGTCTGAACCACTTTAATCTATCTTATTATAGAGGTCTTTGAAATTTCTTGTTCATATACTTCTTCAAAGATTCAAGGAACCTACATTTGTTCTCTTTACATAATACTAAATGGAACTCTAAAATTATATGTTATGAGTTTACATAGTTGCAAAGGATGGTAATTTGTGACTTCTCATCAACATTGACATGTAAAAACAAGCAGTCCTGTCTCCTTGAAAGGTTCAGTGAATGATAAATATAATAAAAGTCTGATACTTCCTGTATCAAGCATATGTACATATAGAATAACTTATTTCAGACTAGCTTTCCTGCTATCAAGAGCTAGAAAATTGGATAATATTTTTCTAAAATTATTTTCCAACAATGCATAAAAAGAAATGTAGGATTAGGGTAAGACTTCACAAAACAGGGCAAACACCTACTAATGGAGATAGACCAAGTATCAGGGAGCTAAAAGTTAGAAAACTAACAGAGTTCATACATGGTTGAAAAATGTTAAAGTTCTGACCAGCCAAAGAAATGATACCTTGTGAACATATGAGATATTTAGTTGAGATTTTAGAAAGGCTATGCCTTAAAAGGAAGGATAAACTGGCCCTATAGTAAAAACTACTCTGTATCTGTTCTAAAAACTTTAAAATCAGCCTAAATATTATAAAACTGACCGACAAGTAAATTAATTGCTTGCCAGAACAAAACTTAACATTTTTAAAAGGGAACAACAAAATCTAGATAAACAAAAATGCATCATTGAAATATCCGGGATCCAATAAAAATAATGAACATGTAAAGAAGAAGAAACAGGTAACTTGTAATTAGTCAATAGAAACAAACCTAGGAATAAAAAAGTTAAGTAGAGGACAAAGGTTCAAAACAGCTATTGTTGGGGCAGCTGGGTGGCTTAGTCAGTTAAGCATCCATGATCTCCTTGTTCCTGGGATCAAGCCCAGCATCAGGATTTGCCCTGACAGTGCAGAACCTGCTTGGGATTCTCTCTCCCTCTCTCTCTGCCCCCCCCCCCCATGCTCACGTATTCATGCTCATTCTCTCTCCCTGTCTCTCTCTCTCAAAATAAATAACCTTTAAAATACCTATTGTTGAGGCACCTGGGTGCCTCAGTTGGTTAAGCAACCGACTCTTGACTTTGGCTCAGGTCACGATCCCATGGTTCTTTTTTTTTTTTTTTTTTAATTTTTTTTTTTAACGTTTATTTATTTTTGAGACAGAGAGAGACAGAGCATGAACGGGGGAGGAGCAGAGAGAGAGGGAGACACAGAATCGGAACCAGGCTCCAGGCTCTGGGCCATCAGCCCAGAGCCCGATGCGGGGTTCGAACTCACAGACCGTGAGATCGTGACCTGAGCTGAAGTCGGACACTTAACCGACTGAGCCACCCAGGTGCCCCAACGATCCCATGGTTCTTGAGAGGTAGCTCCACATCAGGCTTCAGACTGACAGCATGGAGCCTGCTTGGGGTCCTCCCTCTCTATCTCTTTCTGCCCACCCCCAACCCCCATCTCTCAAAATAAATAAATGAACTGAAAACAATAAAATAGCTATTGTTATTATTATGGTTAAAGATAATAAAGGAAAACATGCACACAATAAAAAGATTAAAGGAAACTATAAAATGGAATCAAATAAATACTGTATGGTGAATAATACAACATGTAAAATGAAATTTTCACTGGAAGAGCCTAAGCTGGTTAGGAACCACAGAAGAAAAGATTTGTGGACTCGATGAAAGGGCATTATGAACTATCTGAACAGAAGAAAAGGGAGGAGAAAAAAAGATGGGATAATGACAAAATACTTAGGAATTTGAGGGACAATATTAATGGCCCAACATACATGTAATCAAAGTCTCAGAAATAAGGGAAAAAATAACTTAAGGAAACAGTGGCCAAAAAATGTTCAAATTTTATGAAAACACCCAGATATCCTAGAAGCTCAAAGAACTTGCAAAAAAGAAGTCAAATAAACCACCAAGATACATCATAAGAAAATTGTTGAAAACAACTCATTTTTAAAAATGTAAAACAACTGTAGAAAAGATATATTATATAGAAACAAGGATAATAATACCACTGGATTCTCATCAGATCAAATCCAAATCAGATGACAGTTAAAGTAATTGAAGGACAAAAAAACAAAAACAAAAACAAAAACAAAAACAAAACAAAACCTGTGAACCTAAAATTCTACTACTAGAAAAAATAAAGTTCAAAAATAAAAGAAAAAAAATCAGAAAAATAAAAACAGAGATTTTGTCCCTAGCAGAGCTGCAGTATGAGAAATGTTAAAGGATGCTCCTTGGCTAGATGATACTTATACCAAATGAAAATCAAACTAAAGGAATGAAGAACATGATGAATAGTATCCATGTAAGAAAATATAAGTTTTTCTCATTACTAAATTTCTTTGAAGACAATTATCAGGTTTATATCAAACATAGAAATAAAAAGTCTGAAAAAAAGGATAATAAGGACAAAAATAAAAATGTATTATTATCAAGTTCTTTCTTACATGCAAAATGGTATAAAATTATTTGAAGGTAGACTGTGACAAGTTAAAAATGAAAATTGTCAACACTAGAGTGAAATCCATGAGATTAAACAAAGTATAGTATATAAACCAATAAAAAGCTAATGTGAAAAATGAACACATACCCAATAAAAAATAAAAATAGGAAATAAGAAACAATGAATGGATGGGACAAAAATAATATCAATAGCAAGATGCTATATGGAAACCCAGGTACAACTATCTTTGCATTAAAAGTAAACTGTCTAAATATACCAAATAAAATGCAGATAATATAAGAATAGACCTTTAAAACCAAAAAGCAACTTTATGTCTTCAAGAAAGCACTTTAAATGTGAAGACTGAATAAAATTAAAGGTATATGATGGGGAAAAAATGTATCATGCAAATCTAAGAACACTGGAATGACTATATGATCAAATTATTTTTTTAAATTTTTTAAAGTTTTTTAAGTTTTTTTAAATTTTTTAAAAAAGTTTATTTTGAGAGAGAGCAAGCGAGTGAGCTTGAGCAGGGATGGGGCAGAAAGAGAGAGAGAGAGAGAGAGAGAGACAGAGAGAGAGAGAGAGGGAGAGAGAGAGAATCCCAAGTAGGTTCTGTATTGTCAGCAAAGAGCCTGATTCAAGGTTTGATCTCATGAACGGTGAGATCATAACCTGAGCCAAAGTCAAGAGTCAGACATTTAACTGTCTGAGTCACCTAGGCGCCCCCAGACAAATTATTTCTGACAAGGACTATTACCAGAGCTAAAGATGGGTATTCGTGATGATAAACATTATTGTTAAGACTAGAACAAAAGTACTTAATGAAATTTGTAGAACTCTACATCTTCATTTCAAATACTTAGGAAACATTCACCAAGATTTACAATATTCTGGGTCATAAGACAAGGTTGAAAATTTTAAATCAATAGTTAAAACAATACTTTAGTTCAACATTATATTGAAAGTTCCACACAGTGTAAAAGTCAAAAGCAATAGAATAAAAATAAACATAAATTAAACTAATCAAAAATAAATACATAAATATAAAAGGATATAATTGAAAAGGAAGAAATATAACTAAATTTTTTGTAGATGACATGATCATGTTACAAAAAACCTGAATGAATTTACAGAAAACTTCTAGAAATAGGCAGTTTAGCCTAATACAAGGTGCAAGATCATAAAAGTAATTATATTTCCGAATATGTTCAGTAAATATTATATTTAAAAATATCATTATGAGGCATTAAAAAAACTTAAAAAACACAGGGATAACTTTAACAAAGTTATGCAAGACCTATATGTTGAAAAGAACAAAATATTCCTCAGAAAAACCAAAGAAACCATAAAATAAATAGGGAGATATAACATGTTCTTGGATTAGACTACTCAATATTATTAAAATGGAAATTCTCCTCAGAGTAAAGTGTATGCTCAATACCACCAGATTCAAAATCCATACGTGCTTTCTTGTAGATATTGACAACCTAATTCTAAAAATTATGTAGAAATTCAAATAAGATAGATTAGCAAGAATAATTTTGAAAAATCAGAATAAAGTAAAAAAACACTTTAAATCTGTATTAATAAAGAAAATATGGTATTTGGATGACAGCTAGAGAGCCCAGAATCAGACCTATACATAAATGATCAATCAAGTTTCAGTATGCCAATATTACGCAATGGAAAAAGGTATGAAAAAAAATGAGTTGTGATGCCTACCTTGCACTATACACAAAATTGAACTCAAATGTATCAAAGAAAAATTACAAAATTTCCGGAAGAAAACATGGGAGATATCCTTATGTCCTTGGGATAAGCAAAGATTTCTTAGGTCACAAAAAATACATTAATCATAAAAGAAGAAAGAAGGACAAATTGCAATTTATTTAAATTAAAAAAAATTTTTTTTGGTTTAAAAATTTCTCCTCCAGAAAATGAAAAGCAAGGAAGAGTGGAAGAAAATATTTCTAATACACCAACCTAAAAGGACATCTATCTAAATGTATTTAAAAAATCCTTACAGCCCAATAACAAAAAGAAAAAATGACCCATTTAAAAAAATAGCAAAAGATTTTAACATATTCTTCACAAAAGAAGGTACATAAGTGACCACATGAAGAAATTCTCCAATGTCATTAGTCATCATGGAAATGTGAATTAAAATGGCAGCAAGACACCAGCACAGCTCTGCTAGACTGGCTAACATTAAAACTTCTGAAAATATCTAAGATTAGTGAGAATGTGGAACAACCAGAAGGGTAACACTCTGCCTTTGAGAGTGTAAGATGTATAGTCACTTCAGTATGACAGCTTCTTGTAAAGTTAAATATACGTTTAACATATGATTCAGCAATTCCCCTCCTAAGTGTTTACACAAGAGAAATGAAAACATATTTCACGTAAATGTTCGTGGAACCTATATTTAAAATGCTAAAAACTAGAAATCTTTCAAGGGTCCTTCAACAGCTAATGACTAAACAAAGTATGGCATAGACTCTTAAAGGAATATGAAACAAGTAAGAGCAACAACGAAAATCTCTTGTGATAAGACTCCGTCTTGTAAACCTTTTGTGATTAGCTTTAATAAAAGCTGATCAAAAGAACATAAAATATATTTTGCAAAATACTAATGGTGACACAGACTTCAGCGTCAATTATCTTTCCTTTTTTGTGTGTTTATAGATATAAGCGCTGGGAGCTGTATCTGTATAGGTAGATGGACAATGGAAGTTTTGTTATGGTAATATTATTGAATTACTGGCCCTCTCTCTATGCCAACAATCACATTGTGATCTACCAAAAGATATTTTCAACAATTTTAATAAAGTGACTAACGGGGAACTACCTGACTTGTTAGAGAATTTTTTATTTTGTAACTAGTCATTCACTTTTTCAGCACCAAACGGTAGTTCTAATTGTCCCTTTGTTTGGTATCCTAGAGCATTTTATCAGGGCAATATACCATATACCATATATACCATACTATGGCAATAGACCATAGTAGATTCTAAATGGATAAGAGGTGAACCTTGGTTTTGTAAATTATGAAAGGGGAGGTGAGGAAATAGAACATGCCAAGTTTGGGAAGACCAATTATAGAAAAGAATACATGTGGAAGTTGAGGAGTTGTAAATTGATTCCCTTAGGACAATTCATGCCACAGAGTACCCTTTAAAATGACTACTACTGGGGTGGCATCCCTAGGTCTGAAGACCGTTCTTGCCTCTTGCCTCCTGCAGTCCTGGAGTCCACGCTCTTCGCAATAGCAAACTAAGCGACTGATATTTTTAGCAATAAAAATTGGATTGAAAAAAATTCTTTTACTGCTGTTCATTCAAACCGATCTGACTTGTGTCCACCACAAATAGAAAAAAATACACATTCCTCAACTGAGGCTGGATTCTTCTCTCTCATTTCACATGTCTCTCCTTCTCCATATCTGTGTTCTGGATATACGCATGCTTCTGTTTTTCAGACAATATCAAGTTCACACCTACCTCAGCCTTTATCCCCTGGTTACTCAACCTAGAGCAGTCGCTGTAGACATTCCTTGTTTTATTGCTCTGTTTCACCTTCCCAACATTTATCACTGTCACTATTGCTCTTCTCCCTCTTCTAAAATCCTTCACGACAGCAAAATCAAAACTTTGTTTTTTTTCTCTTCCTCAATTACATAGAACTGTGCCAGGTAGGTCCTCGAAACATTTTACCAACAGGGGAATGAATGCCAAGTAGTTTTTATAAAGATTATTTAAAAATTTTTTTAATATTTATTTATTTTTTGACAGAGAGAGAGAGAGAGAGAGAGACAGAGCATGAGCAGGCGAGGGGCAGAGAGAAAGGGAGACACAGAATCCAAAGCAGGCTCCAGGCTCTGAGCTGTCAGCACAGAGCCCAACAAGGGGCTGGAACTCACAGACTACGAGATCATGACCTGAGCTGAAGTCAGACGCCCAAGCGACTGAGCCACCCAGGCGCCCCTATAAAGATTATTTTTTTAAAAGACATTTTCATGTTGTAGAGCAACAACAAAAAAATTGTTCTGTTTTCCAGCGTAAACTTATCATGTCCAAAGCTAAAAGATGCACGTGATATGTCTCTCATTTGGCTGTACATCTCTAAGGAATCTTTGACTGCAAGACAATTTAGAGAAGGTAGAAATTTGAACAAGTTCAATTAACTGCATAGTAGTTTCCCTGAGGACATTTCTAACACTGTTCCGAGGTCTTATTCATAAAAGAACTTCCTTAAGTGACTGTAATAGACAGCAGTCTTTTGAGAACTGTCACCTCTAGACCTGTGGCTTTATTGATTTCTACATTGCTCTTACTTTTGAGGTGTCAAAGTCAAAAACAAAATGAAAATCATACTAAGTGGTTGATTGTACAGGGAATTATCTTCTCCAAAGAATTGCTGTGATTCTGAATAGGGTAAGATTGGGCAATAATTATTATCCCGAACTGAGCAGTAGGTTCTATTATTTCTACACTAGTATTTAGGACAAGATGATGTTGCAATTAATAAGAATTGACTAAGAATAAAAGAGTAGACAAGATGAGAAGCTGTAAATTGAGAAAATATTTTAATGGATAGAGGTCAGTATGAAATAATTGAACCTTAATGGAAAAGGGAATAGAGAAGGAGTTAGGATATTGATAGATAAAGAGATCTGAGGAAAAATGTATCCAAAGAAAATGTTCCCCTTCAAACTCCTGATAAAGTCATCATGAAATACAACAGAATAATCCCACAAGGAAAATAAGTTATATATCCATGTTCAGAAATATTGTGGGAGACCGAAATTCAGTTTTAATTTCTTCCACTTGTTCCCTCCAAACACTAAAGCAGAATCCACTCATACCTATTGTGAAGATTTCCTTTCCCAGTGGTAAAAGCCAATTAAAGTTCGGCATACATTTCAAAAATCAGGTTTCCAAGGAAATTGAAATTGGCTTGTGATAAAACTAAACAAATAAAGAAAAGACACAGAGTAATTTTTTTTAAGGAAAAAAAACCTCAGCAAATATATGTTAAAATTAGTTGTGATCGAAGTTATATATTCCCTTACCTGCATAAGGGAATCAAATTTTTTTCTTATTTTTGGTAAGAAATCCCAACAGTTATTTTTAGTAAAAGGAGTATAAACGATCTAGAAAAATATATCTTTCTTAAAAAAATCAATTTTCTGTTTGGTGGTTTTAAAAAAATGTTTTGAAGAGAAAACATAGTTGTCTTTGTTAGCTCAAAAATAATATGGTAAATCACCCCACTTGCATATTTATAGCATGATGATGATCAAATTTATTATAATTACTAATGAAAATGCTGAGGTTTTCCGGTTTTAGAATTTAATTTTTCAAAATTTGCATTCCTGTTCTTTTTTGAATTCTGAAATGTCACTTTATCAGATAATGAATGCCCAAGTAGGAAGTTGTGAAACAAAAATGGAGGGGAAACTTAGCGTTGGAAGAATAGATTTTGAGCTTGATTTTATTACTTGTTAACCATGTGATGTGATATGCTGTTTCTCACCTGTAAAAAGGAGGACCAAAAAAATTTCCTCAAAGTATTAATATAATGATTGAAAATATGGTTGTAAAGTCAATCATTAAAATATCAAGCCCAAGAGAAAAGGAAACATAAATATATAATTCTGTTTATATGAAGTTCAAGAAAGGCAAAACATATAGTGACAGAAATCACAACAATGATCATGGAACATTGGGCTACTGATTGGAAAGTAACTCCAGGGAGCATTCCAGGGGGATAAAATATTCTATAGTTGTATGTTGGTGGTTAAAAGATTACACACAATATGAAAAGTCATAAAGATTGGGGCGCCTGGGTGGCTAAGTCGGTTAAGCGTCCAACTTTAGCTCAGGTCATGATCTCGCGGTGAGTTTGAGCCCCGCGTCGGACTCTGTGGTGACAGCTTGGAGCCTGAAGCCTGCTTCATATTCTATGTCTCCCCCTCTCTCCGCCTCTCCCATGCTCATGCTCTGTCTCTTTCAGTCTCTCAATAATAAATACACGTTTAAAACAATTTTTTTAAGTCATAAAGATGTGTATTTAAGATTTATGCATTTTGTAGTAAATTAAACCTCAATAAAATAAATAAAAGGAAGAAATTACTGTGATACTTATCCATGTTCCTTAGCATTGCCACAGCAGTAGTCACGGCCCACTCCTTATCTACTTTTTTTATTATCAAGTATAACCACTCCATTCTCCTTCAATCTAATTTTGGCCAATTATCATTTCCTGGCCACAACATTTGCTTTTTTATCCTTAAAAAAAGAAACTGTAAAAGGCCCATCTCTTTGCTTGTTTACATCATATTCCATCCTTGCCAAGCAAACTCCACGTCTTCTCTCAAAACAGAGCCCATATTCCACTGATTTCAAAAACCTTCCAAGAAATATTCTACCCAGTTAATCACATAATTCTCCTTTACAGGGCTGTCTTCATGGGCACACAACCGCAGCAATAGTATGGGGTCCCATGGTTAGAAAGGCTTTACACTTAGTTAAGGCTATGCTATAGTCATCTTGAAATTCTTAATGTTTTAACAAGGGAATGTGCATTTTCACGTTGCTCTGGGTCCTGAAATTATGTACCAACTAGGTCCTGCTCTTCTGACACTTTGCAGTACCTGTACCCGTATCTTTTTTGTTGGGATTTATTATTTACTTCTCTGACTCCTTAACTTTAATCATGACGGTGGCTATTTCATTTCTATTCCCAGAATCTAGAATAACTCTTAGTATTTAATAAGCAGTGCATGAATATTTATTGATTGATAGAATAACTAACTGACCCATTAACTGGGTGAATTAATTAATAACAGAGTACCTTAATTAATATTATTGAGTAAGAGATTGATTTGGCAAATTAAGAAATGATAAAGGAGTTGAGTAGTAAACCGAAAGCTGTATTTGCTCATTAATCAGATCTGTAAATTCATTCAACAAACATTAAATTAAGTATCTATAGTGCGCCAGAAGACTTGATTGACTGGCAGTCGCATCCATCATTTCCCTTCTGTGACAGGCTAATTTGGCTCTCCTCCTTCCCATATACCTGGGCCAAGCAGCAAAAACCACTGCCTCTGTGCAGCGTATCAGTCCCTAAAGACGATGGCAGGAACTGAAAATCAAGTTGGACAGAATCAGTGAGT
Organism: Lynx canadensis; assembly: GCF_007474595.2. Lineage (NCBI taxonomy): Eukaryota > Metazoa > Chordata > Mammalia > Carnivora > Felidae > Lynx > Lynx canadensis. Next base: position 20,292,200 of record NC_044311.2, on the reverse strand, counting down.
GTTAGGCACGCTGCCATATTGTTTTCAAGCCTATGTTCTAATTTTCTGTTAAACTCTAACTCATCTTATGTCCTTTTAAAATCATTCCTTGGCAACTCACTTGGCAATTTGTTTCCTGTCAATGAAGTGAGAAATGGAGGACAAAAGAAAATGGCTAGGGCAGTCATGTTGGATACACTGCCCTATCCGTTTTGTTTTGGAAGCACACCCTCTAAAAGGCAACTGTTGGAGACACCAGGGTTTTTACTATGTTCAAAATCTACCGGAGCTCTCACCGAGTTTTTCTCAGGGGCTTCTAGGTCTTTTAATAAACGGGCAATGTTGTTAGCAACAGCTACATTACCACTCCCCAAACCCATTCCCATACCCATCCCAGAAAGTAACTTAGCATATTGTTGCTTTCTCTAAGATTTTGCTTGCAATCTAGTCCTAACATATTGTCTCAAAGTAATTTGTCTCCCTTCCCTTAAGAATTTTTTAGCCGATGAAAAATTGTACTTTGCGGCCTCCCAAACTGCCCTGCTCGAGCAGAGACTGTGTCTGCACCACCCGGGGAATTAATCACAGCGTCACAAGATGCATACGCCGCACAGACTGCCGGGAAGTTGCATTTCTTTATGAAGATAAGGTACTGTAGGCTCCATATCATTTGCCCTCCGTGGAACTAAGGCCTTCCTTGTCATTTCTAGTGTTTTAACCCTTTGAGTCGGAGTTTCATTTCTTTCCTATTTTCACAGGATTTTCTAATCACTGCATTAATCGCAGTCCACTGAAAACAGTTTTTAGTTTTATTCCTTCTCACATGTATCAGAAAAAGTTGTCCAAATGAGATGTAAGCTAATATAGACCTGGAGTCCTTCTACTTGAAGAATTGATATTTAGTTTGTCTCAAAGACTGTTTTTAACCATTTGCACTGAAAGGTACAGAATGAAAACTTGTTTCTAAACCATACTTAAAGCAATACTTATAAAACTTCTATTTTTTAAATATGTATTTATTTTTGAGAGAGAGAGAGAGAGGGAGAGAGAGAGAATGGGGGAGGGGCAGAGAGATAGGGAGACAAAGAATCCAAAGCAGGCTCCAGGCTCCAAGCTGTCAGCACAGGGCCCAATACGGGACAAGAGATTATGACCTAAACCAAAGTCAGACACCCAATTGACTGAGCCACCCAGGAGCCCCATAAAACTTCTATTGAATGTAAGTATTGCTTGAAAGGTTATGAGCTGATCTAAATCACATTTGAATTTTTATAATAATGATTTGTGCCAATAATTCTAATATACTGTGATGTTAATTCAGTTTATTTACATCTTGCTGAAGGTGTTGAGCGAGGGTACCTGATACAACTATACCATCAAACACAAGATGGAATAAAAGTTATCTATCATATATCTATATTCACACACACATACATAGAATAAACTATGTGAGTATAGTATATGTTTGTGTTCGTACAAACACATACACTTGCTATAATTTCCAAGAGAAATTATTCACATGAGGTATTTAAAAAAATTTTTTTTGAATGTTTATTTATTTTTGTAGGAGAGAGAGACAGAGCATGAGCAGGGGAGGGGAGGGGAAGAGAGAAAAGGAGACACAGAATCTGAAGCAGGCTCCAGGCTCCAAGCTGTCAGCACGCAGCGTGACGTGAGGATCAAGCTCACAAACCATGAGATCATGACCTGAGCTGAAGTCGGACGCTTAACCGACTGAGCCACTCAGGCACCCTTAGCACATGAGGTATTTTAAAGCACCAGTTGACATCAAACTTTCATTTTCATTCATTGATCATCTCTTCATAGTTCTTTCTTTGTGGGTATGTTTCAATAACTGAAGTTAAGACATTCGTGTATCCAGGATTGTTTCCATGGACCCACCTACTTCTCTACATGCATTCATTCCTCCTGTACTCTCATCTAATTCTTTGGTTTTATGTAACATTCCCCAATTTTTATCTTCTTTCTGAAGCCCTTCTGTGAACTTCAAATTCATTGACTAATGGGCATCTCCATTTGATTATCAACAAACACTTCAGAATTTACATTTAAAGTATGTAAAGTATGAACCCCCTGATCTTCCCTTTGAAATCGGCTCTAATTCTAGTCTCTCTCACCCTTTCAGCTGCTCAGTTCAGAAATCTTGGAGTTCTGTTTGGTTTTTCTAATCTCTCTTTTTCATATGCCACATAGAATCTATCAGGAGATCTGTTGGCTCTACATTTTAAATAAATTTAGAATCTGACCACTAGTCATCCCTTCATTGCCTCTTAGTCCAAGCCACCATCTTCTTTTGCCTGGATTATTGCAGTGCATTCCTGACTAACTAGCCCAGTTTTCTTCTTGCCCCTTTAACTCTAACAACCAGCTCATAGGTGCTCAATAAAAAGCATCTGAACAAATGCAATGCAATGCCCTTAAAATATGCTTTCAAAGGAAACTTAGAACTTGATTTCAAGTAACTATGTCAGAAATCTAAAAAAAAAAAAAAAAAAAAGAGTCACAGACCTAAGATAAAAATAAAACTCAAGGGAGACAATTCTAAGGGGAGCTAAGGTAAAAAGCCTTCACCTGTTCTACCATGACTCCACTTAAGTATATTATTCACAGCAGGAATACAATTTCCATGCCCCTGCTTATCAAGACCTTCCCTCACCTCCATTTTTTAAAACTGTAATAACTTGATCTCAGCCCTCACTAGCTTTTCCTCTCCTCTTGATCTTCTTTTGTGTCACTTCATATAACATATATTTAGTCATTCATTTTTATATTTTGTATTGTTTACGCCTATTAGACTATAACGACATGAGGAAAAGTTTTTTTGTTTTTGTTTTTGTTTTTTTTATATTTTGTTCACATTGTATCCCCAGGTCTAGAACAGTGCTTCACATATAGCAGGTTGTATTGTTCAGGTGATAATCCTGATGCTCTAAGAAGAAGTAGGGAGGTTACAGAAATACTAGAGCTCAGGGAGAGCTGAAGCCATGTTGGGGGGGGGGGTGCCTGCCAGGATTTGTAGTCCTGGATGGAAAGGGAATGGACCCAGTACTCAGCCTGAAATATCAAGGAGCAGAGAATACATGTCCTGACCTCTGTTGTCTCCTGCCTTCGAATCTTCTGCTGACACTGCCCATTGGTCAAACCCAACGGAAGGCTGAGATCAATGGAACCCAGCAATTCAGGCCAGGGGCCAGCCTCTCAGGGCACAGAGCCAATCAGAGAAAGACGAAGATGGATCTGAAGAACAATCAGAGAACAACCAGTATGCACTTAATAAATAGCCACGGAACAAATGCAAGGCAGTGTCCTCAAAATGTGGTTTCAAAGGAAACTTAGAAATTGAATCCAAATGACTGTGTATCTCAGAAACTTTTAAGAATACTAAGGGCATAAAATAGTAATGAAACTCAGAAGAGGTAATTCTGAGAGGGGTTAACGTAAGGAGGTTCTAACAGGAGCCACAGAGGAAAGGTTATTTACACAATGGAACCTTTTGGTTAAATTAAATGTTCACATGGATGGGTAGATATACATGGGCAAAATTTCACGGTTCTGTGTAAGTTCTACCTGTAACTCCTCCATTTAACTGGGTGGCTTTCATGGATTGCATCATTAATTCAACTGCCTGCCATGATGCAGCTCTATGCTGCTCCTCTAGCATGCCGGCAAGGCGTAAGGGCTTCCCCATGACAAACCATCAGATACCAGGGCCAGTCTGTAAATTCCGTGCATTTCCTGTTTTTCCTGACTGTATACCCCATTTCTGGTGACCTCTGCTTTATGACAAGAGATCTAGGAACAGATGTGATATCAGGAAGCCAGAATAGCAGACATCCTAGCCACCAGCCCGCGCATATAAGGAGGAGAGAAAGTAAAACTCAACTTTCATATCCGAGGTTTGAGGCAGGGTTTCTTTTAAGGAGCAATGCCACCTGGAACCAGAATTTATTATTTCTGTAAATAGTAAGGAAACACAGGTAAGAGATGAAAACCTCAAAGCAGCTACTGAGCTTTTCTGCTCTGAGATCCCAGAAACTCAAAGAACTTCCCTTGGCAAAACTACACTTTATACTGTGCCTGCAGATTTACTTCTGCTTTAGGAACAAAGCCAGGAACGAAACCACCATGTGGAGAGCCCAGAAGTTGGAGAGTCAGGGTTATGCATGTGTGGATTTATCTTACCTCTTAAGTAGTTGGGTTTGGAAAAAAAGAAATAGAAAAAGTTGGAAAACAATACAGGGAGAAATACAGTTGCCCATTTTTATGGTCATGTAGATGAGAAGAACATTCTACTGTTCCTCTCTGTGCTCTCATCAAATGCCCACGAAATATGGCATTCAGAAAAAAAAAAAAAAAAAAGACAAAACAGCATGTCAAGGTGCAGGCCCATCAATTCAGCAGCCTCCAGAGCTCTCCTTCCTGCAAAGAGCCTGCCACTGAAACAACATTATTGCTGGCTTTGACTCAGGAAACTCTAAAGACATTTTTCCCCCTGTAGCTATGAGGTGCTGACCTCACTGCTGGAATTGGAAGATAAGAAAAATGTTTTAATCCATATGTTAATTATTGAAATTAGAACTGCAAACAAATATTTTGAGAAACTTCAAGTTGCTTCCAAACGTGGCACTTTCCATTTTAAGCCCAAAGTGTAATTGTGTATTCAAAGGCTCAGATCTTCCCTAAGATTCATGCATTATGTATGCTGTACTTCCCTGGGATATGGAGGATGTCACGCTCCGCATCCTGCTGAAATGGGGAAATAATTTCAGACAGAGTTTGACTTGAAAAAGTATCAAAACTTAGAAAAGAGAAAAAAAACATGGAAACCACTTTGTTGGATTCAGAAACTTTACTAACATAGAGGTCTTTTTTGGGTAAATTAATATATATGAAATTAAGATTAATGTTGAAATAGTACATTAACAACTACAGAAGAACACTCTTTTGTGCAAAAAAAAAGTAGTTCTGAAAGAAATTGCTCCTGCCAAGTTGCAGTGCACTTTTTCTGTAAAGGGCAGATACTAATTATTTTAGGCTTTGAGGTGACATGATTCCCGTTGTAAATACCCAACTCAGTCCTTACAGTGAACAAACGTCCATATGTAAACAAGTGGGTAGAACTGTGTTCCAATTAACTGGTATTTACAAGGACAGGAGGTCAAACAGATTTCACCTGCAGGTTGTAGTTTGACAACCCCAGATGTAGAATATACTTCTACAGAGCAGTATTTTTACGAGGTGAGTTAAATATTTAAGAGCATTATTGCCTACTTTTGTAAGTTGATTATTCCTCTTGTAAATGCCTGGGCCTCTTTCATCAGCTGGACAAGTACAGATTTCCCCACATCAACATCAGTTAAGAAGGGAGACATTTACATTGCCAAGATCAGAGTGCTCCTGGGAACAGATCAAGCATCCTGTCTGTATTAGGTTTAACATTTCCATCATCAGGTTTAATAAAATCTTAATAGTTCTCAAAGCCAGGTTCATAAACACTTTCTCTAACTTGTGCTTCAAAATCATATATTAATTTTAGCCATGGGTACCCAAGGCAGTTCTACTGCAATGACTTTCTGCTGCTCCAGAGAAGACTAGGCTAAGGGAATTTGAACATCTGTCTGTAGCAACTCCACTTGGAGTTCCATTTGGAGATCGCTGCCAAATGAAATGAAAAGGGACCGGATGTAATAACATCCATTTAGATTCACTGCCTAACTCTCATTTAGTTGTTCTGATTTCTTTTAGTCTCTGGGCATATCTGCCGGGGCTTATTTTTACGGCTGCTCTATGGTAAAGGTTGGATTAAGGTACTTCCATATTTTGCAATGCTAACGATATATGGCCCAGGGCAAAGGGCAGAGTTTAACCTCTGCCAGTTCAAGGTCAAGGTACAATATTTTAGTCCATCCAACCAAGCCAATGAGGGTGGTCAACTCACTAGTCTATTCACAGACAGCCTCCTACTTCATGTTCAGTGCCTCTGGGAAACCCAAGGAAACAGACTGCTTTCAAAACAACCTCTATTTTATTTATTTATTTTGTCATGCCACAGTACAGGTGTTTCAACAGTATCAATACAGTCTGTCATCATAAACTGGAAAATTCGGAATAATTACAATTTTTCTATGTTCAGAAGTGAAAATTTTCATTTAGGGGCATCAGTTGCTGCTCATGGAAATGCATTTATCTAATTGCCTTCACTCATATCACTTAATGTCCTGTACTCTGATGACATTTCTAATACGACCTTGGGAACAGGTAAACCCTCTTGTGTGTGGAGTGGAAATGTAGATAAATGCAATTAATTAAAATGAATATAGGGAGAATTTCACCAATATATAATTGACTTGAAATAGCTTACCACTAAAATCACTGACCAGGCAGCATTATTCTGCAAACTCCAGTTGGGAAAGCCAAATGGCATACAGTGAAAGAATCTTTCCACTAGCCACAGGTGGCTGTGGCTTTAGTGGAACAGGAGAATGTAGCAAAATGCTGTGGTTATCTCCCCAAGAGACTTTTCTTCTCTTATTTAATAAAATGTGTAAATTGGTGGGTAATATCTGTTCATGGTAACCCAATCAAGGTGATCCCATCCCTTTGCCACAGCAGTTGGTTGAGATAACCTGTTTTATGCCAATTAGCATATAGCATTCCTTTCATACTTTGCACGTATAATCTGGGCCAGTGAGACAGGAAGAAAAGCCCTAGCAGCTTTGTGAAGAAGAGGTTGCTCATGTACCAGGAAAGCCACGCCAGGTCTTGAAGACATCATTAAATGGGTAAATCAAACCAATCCTAAAGCTAGACCATCATGTATGATCTAGATAACCCTTTAATAAATATAATGTATATTTTTAAATTATTAAGTATTTCATGTGTACAGGAAATTCAATACTGAGACAGATACCCAAGTATCTCATTTATGTTAGGAAATATCAACACTTTTCTATATTGATATCAAATACCTTTTTTTAAGAGAAACTGTTTAAAACATTGTAGAATGTCTTAATTCACATTTCTGTACTTAACTAATTGGAAAGAGATATAGAACTGCCATGGAAGCATTATTGGTAAATTAATTCTGTGTTCAAAAGACAAGATATCTCTACTTTTTACCAATTTCAGGTTAAAAGCCCAAGATAAGTGCAGTAAATACAACAGGTTTGCTATTGAACATGACCAAAGTTATACGAATCATCATGGACTGTGAACCAATTTGAGATTCTTATATCCCACTAGGACTAGATGAATAAAAAATGAACAACAGAAACAGAACAAAATGTTTCCTTTTATCATCCCTGACTAAAGATATGCCAAGACTTTGATAAAGAGGCCACAGGTAACTTCCATCACCACATCATGCGGCACATTTGAATGAGTTCTCTTCTCTTCGTGCCCTCATTGTGCTGTGTGTATGTGATTCCAGCATGAGGACTTATAGTAAAGAGAGGTAATTAAACTAGAAGGAGCCAAGACCTTGGAGACCATCATCCTAAAGCCCAGATGAAGCCGTCAAGGCAGGCAGCTCCTGCCTCCTTATAAAGGTCCTTTTTCTGTTTGTGTGGGTCCAGTTATATCTGCCACTACAGATCAGTGAGCACTGTGCCAACAGCCCTAATGCCCTAAGACACACCCAATTCAAGTCAAACTGGACTATTAGCTCAATTATAACTGTTCTTGGTTGTTCCCAGGATTTCTGGAGCCAAATGAAGGTAACCTAAGGCTGTCCTACATCCCACTTCACTTAGTTTTATTTGAAAAAATGCATTTTTCCTCACCTTGTGGACAGAAATGTGAAAACAGATTCAAATAATCTGCTTGCAAAGAGGTATACATAGTCGAAAATACACACATAAATATGCATAGAATCCACTGTCCTCAAAATCCTAGAGGCCAGTTGCATAAAAATATGTTGGGAAACTATATTAGAGCTGATCTCTAAGCAAAATAACTTACTGACATTGAATTAGATGTATCATTTAAAATGTAAAACTATATGCTGATAGCTAATTTCTTTTCATTCTGTATTTCATCATCTGCCCCATTTATTTCAATTTTGTCAAACTAAGTGTTCAAAAGTGTTGACATTCTTTCTAAGATAAATGCCAGCATTTGATTATATTTTTAATGTATCTTTTCTAGGCCATTGTAGGCACTCATTATTTGTTGAGTGAATGGATGGATGAATAAATTAACAAATGTCAAATGCTCATATTAAATGTTTGTCTTCATACTTTGCGAAACCTTTTTGGTTAGGAGAAATGAAAATAGTATTCACATTTAACACACATAAAATGGTCATCAAATCATAGACTTTAAACCTATGTTTCTGAGGGCAAACCAGTATTTAAACAAACGGCATTTAACTCAAGAGTTGGGGAAATTTAGTAGTGGAGACAAGATAAGAAGCTGTGGAGGGTCTACTGAATGCTGGAAGAGTTATTCAGCACGAATTTAACTCAGAAAACAACAAGGACTTGCAAAGACAAACAGTCAATATGTCAGTATGACTGATGCAGAAAGGTCAGAATTTTAAGGACTGGACTCGTGTTGCCAACAGAGAAAGAAATAAGGAGCTATTAGTGTATCTGTGCAGACACAAGAAAGTGCCAGTCAGACCCAGACATCTATAAAACATGAACACAGTGAGTTCGAGTTCAGTGTTTCTCAAACATTAATGTGCATATGAATAACCTGGGGATCTTGCTCAAAATGGAAATTCTGATTCACCGTGTCTGGGAGAGATTCTACATCTCCAACTAGCTTCCAGATTATTCTCATGCTGGTGGTACAGGGACCATGCATTTCTTAGTAAAAAACCAGGATCTTCAGAAAGAATAAAAAAGATCCAGGTAACAACTGTGCCTCACCAATATATATGTTGCGGATATAACTTGCTTATGCACATATACACCCATATGAGTGCACAGAGTTTGTTCCGTAGTTTAGTTTTCAGCTAGTTCTTTTATTGCTATTTTGAAAACCTGAGCTCAACAACCAAGGTCATGTAAAGAAAGTATACATGATATTTGATCCTTATCAGAAGGTGTGATTGGTTGGCCAGGTAAGCCTCCTTTTTATGTCAACCCCATTTATGATAAAAAGGAAATGCATTGGATGAAGAGTCTTAGGAAACTTACAAATTATCTGCGCATCAGTGACATCATCTCTAATTTGGGCTGCTTACCTTTCTTCTCTAAGTGCATGCTCCTCTAATCCTAACTGAGTAATCGGAAAAGTTGATTAACTCTTATGAACCTCAGTTTTGCTATTTTTAAATTATGGATAAAACAGAACTGGTGAAGATCAAAAAGTTGAATATATTTACAGTGCTTAGTACAGTCTTTGGTATGTCACGAATGTTCACTAAATGACAGTACTAAAAAAAATTAGTAAATAATCCAATACTATTAACCATTTTCTAAAGGACTATTCTGGTTTACAATTATTGTTATGCCTCTAAAATTAGTCTTTTGGCCGTGGGTGTGCCTGAGGATAACTATAAAGCTTTCCATTCCATTATTTATTCCCTACTGTCACCTTGTTTAATTCTTACTTCTTACTAAGAAGCTTAGTATTCAAGCCTAAAAATGTCCTTGTAAAATATCATTCTTTATTATGCCAATAACTCAGAAATGTAGGTCAAGTAAATATAAGTGGTGTGTGAAATGAAGCCTTCAGAGTTAATAGTGTTACTGACCAAACAGTCAAACATTGTTAGTGTGATTATAACAGCCTAGAGGAGCCATCGTGCCTTCAGCACAATGCTTTTCTTCTATTTTGCAGCAAATACTTTGGGAGTTGGGGGACGGTAGTTTTTACTTTCAGAAGATCCCACCACTTGCCATATCTATTTTCATTTGGCATAATAAAGTTACGTTTCGTCACGTTTTTATTTATTAGGTTAGCCTGTGATAGAACACTGCAAGTAATTATAGCATTTGGTACACACTATGTGCTTCCAGAGCCCTTAAGAAACACCATGAATCTGTTCTACAAACTTATAAATAGATGGAATCAATACACAGTGAAACCTCGAACACTCATTCCATACTAGTTTCGAATTTGTAATTTATCAGATATAGGTCTGACTGAATTTGCTTTTGCATTATTTGTAGAAGGAAAAAAAATCTTTGTTTAGCAAAATAACAAGGTCATTTACCTTTTTTAAAGAATATATTATCACTAAGGCATTTAAAATGGGACCAAGGGGATACAGTGTGATACACACCAACATTGCTTTCAGTTCATTAAAGCAGACTCATCAGATCTTCTTTGACAATATTGTTGATGTACACTCTTGAATGTTACTAAATAAATGTTTAGAAATCACACAGAATGTCTTTATTGAGAACTTGCTAAGGTAGGGTGTACAGCTGAACAGTTCTGGGTAACTGTTAAATTAGGTGGTGTAACTTGAGTACTTACTTTGCAGAAGAACCTGAGCTTTTCACTTACATGGACTGAGTTTCTTACCCATTAAAATTGCTTTGCTTAATACCAAGGTATGTGAAATTCAAGTACTGCATTATTGAACTAGTCCCTTTATTCAAATGTGTACACTTTACCACTTCAATACAACTAAGAGATTTTTAAGTGCAAATATAAATATTTCATTTTCAGCTTAGTGCTATAATTTATCCTGTTTGGGTAACCAGATGCTGTGACAGTGCAAAGGACACTCACAAGATTTACATCATTGGGTGTCACATGTCTAAATACTAGCTTAGAAAACAGTACTAGATACTATCTTCGTATAGAATTATAAGTAATATACTGGTTATATCCTCAATCTGTTTCTGTTTATAACATAAATATATATACATATACATGTATATGTATATGTATACATACATATATGTATATAATGATAATTTTAAAAAATAGTAGCGAAATGTAAAAAATAGTTTTCTCTTGATTTTATAAATCTATAATCAAGCAAACAAACAAAAAATGTCTGCCCGGGTTTCATGAGTACATCACTATGCATCCAAGGCAGCTGTTCTCAAACCTGAGTTTGCATCAGACTCAAGAAGAGGGAGTGCTCGTTAAAAGACTCTCTGATTTCAGTAACTCTGGGTGGAAACCAAGAGCTTGCACTTCTAATAAGTACCCTAGCTGATGTTGATACTGCTAGTTCTGGCAACCATATTAGAAAGTCACTGCTCTAGAATATCTCATTTTCATTAGGCACACACAGTACCAAGATGTTCTATTTTGACATTGATTTTTGTCCATTAGGGCAAAAATTTACCATGAGCAAGAATTTGTTGCCATGTTTTCATCATCAGATTCTTTAAATCAATCATTACAATCACTTGAGTGTTTAAAAATATATAAATACAGTAAAACCTTGGATTTGCAAGTGCCTTGTTCTGTGAGTGTTCTGCAAGACAAGCAAACATTGCTAATAAATTTTAACTTGATAAACGAGCGATGTCTTGCAATACGAGCAGTACAGGATGCTGAATATCACACGATCACAACGGAGCCAATGGTTCTCTCTCTGTCTCTCTCTCTCTCTTGCTCTCTGCGGAACTGTGGGTGATCGTCTCCCATGCTCGGATGTTTGGTCTCAGGCCGCAGTATTTGGGAGAAATCAGTGACTTTTCAGAACGTTGAAAGATGCCCACGACTGTGTATTTTTTGTCACTTCAAAGCACCTACGGACAGTCTTTTGCTTTACCATACAAGAGTAAGCTTAGGAATGCTTTGCTTCATTCTAGGTCAGATATAGACCCTTTCCTCTGCTGTCTTATTGCCAGTTACATTAAATACAGTATATGACAAGAGTTTATTAATACTGTACTGTAGTCATCATCTGTGCAAGCATATACAATGGTCCCCATGCAGAAAAAGATTCTATTGAGCCACAAGACAGCAGTGATTCCATGAGTGATAGTGAAAGTTGTCCTACACAATAACTCTCCTATCTCTTGTCTCCCTCATACCAGCCATGAAGGTCTTCAAAGGTAAGTGCAGGTTAATTTCTTTATTTTTCTTTATGTTTTGTGTTTTGTTTATTATTTCATGTTATATTACAGTATTATAATCATTTTTATATGAATATTTTTGGGTTATGGAACAAATTATCTGAGTTTCCATTATTTCTTATGGGGAAATTCGCTTTGATATACACACATGCTTTGGATTACAAGCATGTTTCCAGAATGAATTATGCTTACAAACCAAAGTTCTACTGTACCTGGATCTTACATCTTTAGACTTGAGATGAAGCCGGGGATTCTACACCAGTGGTTCTCAAACTGTGGCCTACTATAATCCACTAGGGAGCTTTTAAAAATCCTGGGAACTGGGCTGTACCCCTTAGCAAATTAAATCAGAAAGTCTGGGGTAGGCCTCAGGCTTCACTAGATGTCCAGGTGATTCCAGTGCTTCCAAAGTTGAGACCAATATGTATGCTTGCTGTATTAGAAGTCTATTCTAGAGTACTCTTTTGCTCTTTTCTATGATATTACAATAATCACGAAAATCAATCTCTCTTTCTTTTCCACTCTCTCTCTGTCAAGACTGCATCTTGATCACATATTTGTATTCTTTCATTACATTTAAGTCTCTAGTTTTTAGGTATTTATAAATGTTTTATTGGAAACATATTTCAGTGTTTATTCTTTTAATATAATTTATTGTCAAGTTGGCTAACATACAGTGTATTCGGTGTGCTCTTGGTTTCGAGGGTAGATTTCCATGATTCATCGCTTACATACAACACCCAGTGCTCATCCTAACACATGCCCTCCTCAGTGCCCATCACCCATTTTCCCCTCCCCCCCATTTCAGTGTTTATTTTTAAATAAGATGTATTATTTTATTAGCTTATTTTAATGCCTTTCATTCTCTTACTTAATGCCAAGCAGAAATGTATTTTAATAGGTAAAAACCCAACAGACTTGTTAGTCAGTTTTGAGACCTTCAACTAGAGCTGTCCAACAGAACTTTCTGAGTTGATGGAAAGATTCTGTAACTGTTCTGTTTAATATAGTAGCCACTAGCTACATTATGTGACTTTTGAATACATAAAAATGTAGCTTGGTGCACCTTAAGAAACTGAACTTTAAATTTTGTTTAACTTTAATTAATTTAAATTTATTTTATTATTTTTTAATGTTTATTTATTTACTTTGAGAGAGGGAGAGTGGGGGAAAGGCAAAGAGAAGGAGAAAAAGACAGAATCCCAAGCAGACTATGTGCTGTCAGCACAGGGCCCGACATGGGGCTTGATCCCACGAACTGTGAGATCATGACCTGAGCTGAAATCAAGAGGTGGATGCTTAACCAACTGAACCACCCAGGCGCCCCTAATTAATTTAAATTTACATAGCCACAGGTGGCCAGTGGCCACCCTATTGGACAATACATCACTAAACAATAAATTTTATCTAGCACAAAACTGGCCTGCAACAAGTAGTAGTTACTTTATAAACTGCTAATAACCCTTATATATATGCTTTATATGAGGTGACCCTTAAACCTTTACTTAGTTCTAGGCTCTATGCTAAGGAATGGTGCACATTATTACATATGATTCTTTTGACAAGCAGTTGATTAGAGTTTTCTGAAGTGACAGAGAACTTTAATCTTTTAAGCCATGTGATCTCTAATGCACCTTCTCAACCCTGCTGCTGTAGTAATGGCATACATAAACAATTCATATATAAATGAAGGTGGCTGTATGCCAAAAAAACTTTATAACATAAGCAGCAGGAAAGATTTGGCCTATGGGGCATAATTTGTAGATCTATTTCAAGATAATCCTATAAATTTATAGATGAGGAAATAACAGCAAAAGGTGAGTGCATAGACAATCTAGGCCAGTGACTTATTTCTACTACAAACAATTATTTCATCATTCACTTCCCTACTTCTGAGTATCATTTTATTGGAACCACAAGAGACAACTTCTTGAAATGAATTACCCACAATAAGCTACTCCTTCTCTACTTTCTTTCCTGGTCATCTATTCAAAGACAAATGTCCTCAACATATAGAAGATGAAACTAGACCACTTTCTTACACCATACACAAAAAAAACTCAAAATGGATGAAAGACCTAAATGTAAGAAAGGAAACCATCAAAACCCTAGAGGAGAAAGCAGACAACAACCTCTTTGACCTCAGCTGCAGCAATTTCATACTCAACACATCTCTAAAGGCAAAGGAATTTAAAAGCAAAAATGAACTATTGGGACATAATCAAGATAAAAAGCTTTTGCACTGCAAAGGAAACAATCAACAAAACTAAAAGGCAACCAACGGAATGGGAAAAGATATTTGCAAATGACATGTAGGATAAAGGTTAGTATCCAAAATCAAAAGAGAATTTACCAAACTCAACACCCCAAAAACAAATAATCCAGTGAAGAAATGGGCAGAAGACATGAATAGACACTTTTCCAAAGAAGACATCCAGATGGCCAACAGACCATACAGTGTATGAAAAGATGCTCAATGTCACTCATCATCAGGGAAATACAAATCAAAGCCACAATGAGATATCACCTCACACCGGTCAGAGTGGCTAAAATTAACAACTCAGGAAACAATAGATATTGGCGAGGATGTGGAGAAATAGGCACCCTCTTGCACTGTTGGTGGGAATGCAAACTGATGCAGCTGCTCTGGAGAAGTGTGGAGGTTCTTCAAAAAATTAAAAATAGAACTACCCTATGACCCAACAATAGCACTACGAGGAATTTACCCAAGGGATATAGGAGTGCTGACGCACAGGGGTACGTGTATCCCAATGTTTACAGCAATAGCCAAATTCAACAATAGCCAAATTATGGAAAGACCCTAAATGTCCACCAACTAATGAATGGATAAAGAAGATGTGGTTCATATATACAATGGAATGCGACTTGGCAATGAGAAAGAATGAAATCCTGCCATTTGCACCAACGTGGATGGAACCGGAAGTTATGCTGAGTGAAATAAGTCAGTCAGAGAAGGACAGGTATCATATGTTTTCATTCATATGTGGATCCTGAGAAACTTAACAGAAGAGGGGGAAGGGAAGGGGAGAAAAAGTAGTTACAAACAGGGAGGGAGGCAAACCACTAGAGACTCTTAAATACAGAGAACAGGGGCACCTTGGTGGCTCAGTCGGATAAGCATTTGACTTCAGCTCAGGTCATGATGTCATGGCCCATGAGTTTGAGCCCCACATCAGGCTCTGTGCTGACAGCTCAGAACCTGGAACCTGCTTTGGATTCTGTGTCCCCTCTCTTTCTCTTTCTGCCGCTCCCCCACTCATGCCCTCTCTCCTTCTGTCTCAAAAATAAACAAACATCAAAAAAAAAAAATACACCAAACACACTGAGAGTGGATGGGGAGTGGGGTGGGGGAGAGGGGAAAATAGGTGATAGGCATTGAGGAGGGCACTTGTTGGGTTGAGCACTGGATGTTCTAGTAAGTATATTTGACAATAAATTATATTTAAAAAAATTTTTTTAAGTTGACAGCCTAAAAAAACAAACAAACAAACAAACAAAACAAAACAAGAAACAAAGATGAATGTCCTTTTACTATTACTAGGTCCACTATTGTAATGTACTTATATGCTGAGACTTGATGGTGCAATTCTTGGTTCCAACTACTACTGAGCAGAAAGCAGAATTATAGCATCGCAGTTGAACATTTTTATGAGTTTATGTGTATTATTATTAAATACAGCTATAAGAAGTTGATCTGCCATATATGTTTATTATTTCACCTAATGGCAATTAAATGCCTATCATATTCAAGGGACAATGCTGGGCATTATTACGGAAGACAAGAGTATACAGCCTGCTTCTTTCCAGGGTGCTTAGAGCCCAAGTAGGGAAATTCAAATCACTGTAATACAAATTGACTCAAGAGAGGTAGAGACTAAATATTTAGCAGTCCAGAGAACCTAGAGACCACTTTTCACTAGAATTCAAATCAATTCAATTAATGTTCTACTAAATGTCTTCTTTGCCTGGAATTTTGTAGGCTACTGGCAGAATATGAAAAAAAGAAAAATATTAGATTTCCTGTTTCTTGAATTTAAGATATCATTAGAAAAAGCATGAATACACTCTTCAAACAACTGAAGGAAATCCCAAGGGGCTGGTTTCAAAAATATTCTATAAACCCTATAACACAGCTCCTCAAGGAAATTAAGAGTAAAGAAGACCACTGCAGGGGCGCCTGGGTGGCGCAGTCGGTTAAGCGTCCGACTTCAGCCAGGTCACGATCTCGCGGTCCGTGAGTTCGAGCCCCGCGTCGGGCTCTGGGCTGATGGCTCGGAGCCTGGAGCCTGCTTCCGATTCTGTGTCTCCCTCTCTCTCTGCCCCTCCCCTGTTCATGCTCTGTCTCTCTCTGTCCTAAAAATAAATAAACGCTGAGAAAAAAAAAAAAAAAAAAGAAGACCACTGCAAAATGTAATTACAGTCTGAAGACTCACATTCTACGGACGGCCCAATGCATAGGGCTAAAAAGTTTGTGTTTACACAAGTAACATCAAAGTGTATTATCATGTAGTATTCCAGTTGACAAAAAAAAAAAAAAAAAAAATTAGAACAAAGTGGTATAACTATCGCCCAGCAATCAATAAGGTCAAAGACCTTCAAGTTTTAACACTGTACCATCAAACACAAACTGTTGTCAAAATGTGTCCAGCCAACGTATCAATCTTAGAACTCCTATGGTACAGCTGAGTGATGCATGGAGTGAAGACTTCTGTGGTAGCTGTGAACAGATGAAGGATGGTTAAGTCTTCAGAAAGTAATTATCACTGGGACAAAAGCCAATTTGGTATATGTATGCTCTAAAGCTCAAAGGATCCAACAGAGCAGAAACACACCATTAACAGGAACGGCACAATAACAAAAATTAGAATCCCTTGATACACACAATAATTTTTCATGTGCATTTTTAAAAAATGATCTTCAATATATGTTTATTATTTCAGCATATTAACAACACCCTTGCCTCTCCTTCTCCTCTTCCTTTTTCTTCTTCTTACCATTCCTTTTAAATGCACCATGTGGCCATTTTGAGGGGATGGTGGGCCACTCTATCAGACATTTTTTGCCATTTAAGTTAATTCTAGATATACTATCATTAATCCAAATGCATATTTAAAAGCATCATGGTGAGAAAAAGCACAGTATTTCACACACGTAATTCAAATGGAAAGTAAAAACTATTTTCCCAGCATCTAAATAGGTCAGTAAAAGGTAGTATGTTTTTACCTGAATAGAGTATAGTATTCTCAATTATAGTAATACTTTCTTTAACTGCATTCTTATTTCATTGTAAACATGTTATCCATCTGTTACATGGATGCCTAAGGCAAAGTGTGCCTTCCTGAGTAAGACCCTATTTTCAGAGGTGAAATTTTAGACTCTGTCATATTCTATAGATTGCCTACAACTCGAAACATTAAAATGCCACAACATCAGGTGGCAAGAATTATGAGAAAAAAGATTCATTTTATCTCTATTTCAGTTGGAGTTTACTTATTTTTTTTTAATTTAAAAAGCCTGTTTTCCCTCCTATCAAAGTTGTGCGCTGCATAACAATGCTTGGAGGGATGCAGAAAAAACATTATACAAACTCATTAGCACACAGATTAAGCCAACAGAAAGAGATTACTTTATCGTTTCATTTAAAGACTATCATTCTAGTGCTAATGGATTGGTATATTTTCACAGGGCAGAGGTGCAATGTCAAATAGAATAATATTCAAATAAGACTTGAAGCCCTCTTCAGAGGCAGGATGCACACATTATGTTACTAGCTTCCCTAACACACAGTCATTAAAGACATGCTTATTACTATTGTTGTTGTTGTTGTTGTTACTGTTACTAACAATAATGTCCATAGAAACTATCACAAACCTTGCAATAAAAAATGTCTTTGAATGTGATGCCCCCACCTCCCATAAAGCCATCTTTTCTTTTCTTTTCTTTTTTCTTTTCTTTTCTTTTCTTTTCTTTTCTTTTCTTTTCAAGTTTATTTATTTTTGAGAGAAAGAGAGGGAAAATGAGAAAGAGGGAGAATATGAACTGGGTAGGGGCAGAGAGAGACGGAGACACAGAATCCAAAGCAGGCTTCAGGCTCTGAGCTGTCAGCACAGAGCCCTACGCGGGGCTTGAACTCACCAAGGATGAAATCATGACCTGAGCCCAAGTCAGATGCTGAACTGACTGAGCCACCCAGGCACCCCAAGCCATCTTTTCTAAAGGAGGGATATGTACTGTATTCAGAGAGCAACCCTGATAGTGCCAGGTTTAAAGGTTGGGAAAATCCACCAAATTGAATTAAATCAATTGAATAAGCACCATTAATCTATATTGTGAGGGATCAATAATGAATAATTGACAAGCAGCATACAGGCTTACAACATATTAAATGTTTTAAATGATATAGTTTAGACACACTCATAGTGAAAAAAATGTATATTATTCTTAGCTTTTGATGCTATATAAGAAGAAAAATAAACATGTTATGGATTATAGTAATTTGTTAATGTCACCTGTTTTGAGTACATATTGGATTCTTCTATCATAAAATAGAAAATTAAGTCTGGAGTCAATCTAAGATATTATTTAAATAAATTTCTTGCCAAAGCAGTATTAAAACCAGCTCAATAAAGTAGTTACAAGTCTCTTAAAAAAACTGCAACTTAGTGTTAGGGAAAATTTTTCTTTAATTTAAATGAAAACCAGTATGCTCAAAATTGGTAAAAGGTTTGTAAGGTAAAGATGACAAAACAAAACAGATGCTGTGCTTTTATATACTGTTATGGAATTTAAAAACCATCTCCCAAATGTACAGAATACACATACCTCATTTTAAATTTGAACAGTCAATCCAAAAATATTCACTAAATAAATTGCAACTGCAAACTTAAAGAACATTTCAGTGGTATAGATAGCTAAATATTTCAGAAATTATTTGTCCCCAGGAAGTAAATATTCTTCCTGACCCAAATCACAATTTTCAGCAAACACGGCTGGGCATTTTGGCTCCTTTTTATCAGCCATACATTAAAATGCCCATGCATGATAGGCACATATACAGAGGATATGCAGAAATTGAGCAATTCCTCCCTGACATGTCTTTTTATGTAGATGTTAGCCTGAAGTAAAGGGCAAGCCCCAGCTCTGGTTTCATCATGGTAACAGTAAGACTGGATTCAAGATACGGATGCCTTTATATCCAGTACACAAATACATTTGCTGTTAAATAAATAAAGTCTTACTGCTAGCATGAGT